>NC_058409.1:94993199-95064961 GCF_002201575.2 Neomonachus schauinslandi | reverse complement strand
TTTCTTTCTTTCTTTCTTTCTTTCTTTCTTTCTTTCTTTCTTTCTTTCTTTCTTTCTTTTCTCTTTTTTCTTTTTTTTTTTTAATATGAAGCATCTATCCTTATCCATCTTTTCTTTTAGGTAAATGGTAAAATGCAAAAGATTTAGAAAGAAGGAAGGCTTTGTTCCAGCAAATTTCTATAGGAAATATGACTTAGTGGTGGAAAAGTGATCATTAATTTGGGAAAGTTAAGATAAAGGTAATCAAAATATATTGGTTAGCGCATGCTGTGTTGTATAGTCTATTACACACTTTCTTGACTCATGTAAACCTAGAGGGGCTTTTTTTCCTGGCTGGCTCTAAAGAGATTGGACGCATGTGGGATTGAGTGCTAAGTGGTCCCCCACTGCAAGTATTCTCTATTAGCCACTGATTTCCTCTAAGTAGGCAATCCTATCTGAATAGTTCTGATATCTGGATAACTTCACTCCTCTTTGACAGCACGCCCCCTGCGGGAATGCATTTGTTTCACTTGTTTGAAGGTGGAAATCCCAGGGGAGAGTTTTGATGTGGGATGAAGCACTAAGCCCAGAGCTTCCCATAAAGGTGAAATGCAGACTCTTTTAGAAGAGGAAAGGTGACTCAAAGGAAAGCTTCACTTCCCCAATCATTAGCAGAAATGAATGTGAAATTGTTAAAACTCAAATGTATTTTAAAAGCCAGCTGTGGCCTCTGTAAAGGTGTGTCTCCTCCATTTCCCCACTGGGCCTCATGAAGGGATTCTTAGCTTCTGAGTACCAACAGAAGTAATGAACCACAAAGAGTTTTGAGGTACCTGTCATACTGGTGGGATGGGATGGGTGGGACAGAAATGATCTGGATAATTAAAATTCCTGGAAAACTGCCATTTCATATTAGCCATTCCTCACTACCCCAACTCTTAGTAAAGCCATTGACAAGGAGAAGAAAATAAGCTTATGAATACCAATACCTTCCCAAATCAAACCAGCAAATACCTACTGAATACCCACTATGTCCAAAGTACTGTATTTTTACCAAATTCTTCAGGACAAGTAATTGCAGCATCCCAGGGGTCAGCAACTATGGCCTGTTGGTCAAATCCAACTCATAGCCTCGTTTTGTACAGCTTAGGAGCTGAGAATGGCTCTTACCTTTAAAAAGCATTGTAGGTATGCCTGGGTAGCTCTGTAGGTAGAGCATCTGACTCTTGGTTTTGGCTCAGGTCATGATCTCAGGGTCCTGGGATCCAGCCCTGCATGGGGCTCTGCACTCAGTAGGGAGTCTGCTTGAGATTCTCTCTCTTTCTCCCTGTCTTCCCCCACTTGCCCTCTCTCTCTCTCTCTTGCTCTCAAATAAATAAATAAATAAATAAATATTTTAAAAATTGTAAAAAGCATTGTAGAAGATGAAGACAAAGGAGGGAAGGGGGAAGGGAGTGATAGAAACAGTATATGGCCTCCAAGGTATAAAGTATTTACTATCTGGCCCTTAACAGTAAAAAAAACAAAAAACAAAAAACATGCTACTCCTGCACTGTGCAATATTCAGGAATCAAGAAAATAGTCTGGAAAATTGCGCAGTCCTGAATTATTAAATTCTACCTGTAAAACTAGTAAAGTTAAAAAAAATAGTGCAATGCAAATCACTGGGGTGGCCAGTGTTTTCTTTCCAGAACTTTTGGAATCTTGGGGTTGAAAGGAATCTCAGGAGTTCTCTAACCAAAGATTTCCAAAATGCAGCTCCATATAAGATTGTGCAAAATAATTGCAGCAATACCTGGAAGAACGGGTTTTTATTTTAATATAACTAGCATATCAAAGACATGATTTCCCAGGTTTTATTGCTTGGAATGAATCTAAAGTATTAAGTAAACAATTGTGCAAATGCTAGTAGGTACGTTAGGAAGCATTAAGATGGCTTGTGAATGAGTATAGTCTACAAAGCACAGATTCTAGTTCAATCTCTTTCCTTTTTCTACTTTTCAACTGCGAGGGCTAGACTGAGACTATATCTATCTTAAAACCAAAAGAAACACACATCACATATACCTTTATTTTAAAGCAAGAAGTGCTCTCTATTTTAAAAATCAAATATTGTTAAAATTATATAGCATAGAAATTTAGTTTCCAATAATCCCCTTGCAAGAATTACCCACTGTTAATAGTTTGGTTTCTCTTTCTCCAGATAAGATTTTCTAGGCACATAATAACATAGCTAATATCTATTACATCTAGGCATGATTTTTTGGTTTCTGACATTTCTGATCTATAAATTATTATTATTGGCATTCGAATCATGTTTAGATTTTTAAGGGAAAAACTAAAAGGGGCTTTACGTAGAATGTTAATTGCAATCCAAGTAGTTGCATATTGGGAAGCAGGGTGCAAATTGGGAAGGATTTTATCCATTAAATCCAGACACAGAGGAGGTTGGGAAACTGAGTGATTGTGAGTCGTTTATGCAGTTCTTTCCCACAGTCTTCATTTCTGCCTAGGCTGAAGGTTAACCTGAAATGTTAATAAAACTGCTGACAGCTTGTGGGCCACGGGTGATGATAAAATTTACCACCTCTTCCTAAGAGGAGTTCCTGCTTCTCTTTCAGCTCTCCTCACTTCATATTCACACTAGCAATTCTCGAAATTTGTAGATCACAGTCCATTTTTAGACAAGGCAAAGAACACCAAAAGCTAGCTCCCTCCCCCCGTACCCAAGGGTACTTTTGAATGGAAAATAAACTTGCTGATGAACAGTTAGTTGGAAGACACAAAATAAACAATGGCAACACAATTTTGCCAGTGATATAGAAAAATTACGTTATCATTTACCTGCTTAAAAAAAAAGTGCAACCTTATTTACAAATAGTGTCCTAGGAGTTTAAACTTATACTGCAGTTATAGACCAGTGTCCTATGAATTTAAAATATGTACTTGCTCTTACAGTTTTCACAAGCTATTTAAGTGTCACAGAAGTGTTACAAATACATGGGTGGCACATCACTACTGTAACACTACTGCTTTAGCAATAGGAATATGAGTGGTTCATTTGTGAATGTGTACTTTGACTCAAGTCTGGTTATTGTAGGTGAAAGCCACGGGTAATGAAACCTGTAGACTTTAGGGTTAACCAGTTAACACACAAACTTAATCAACAGTGATGCAACTAACAGTAATTTATATTTTTTTAAAAAGAACAACAGTAAGTGAAAACCACAATCAAATCACGTCAGCTCTGCTAATAGATTGCAAATAAGACGCCCTGCCTGAAAATTCCAACCATAAATAAGCCTTTCGACATATATAGTGTGTGTCCTCTGCAACATTGGCAAGGCTTCTGTGGCAGCCCAACTTAATATGAGAGTCTTCCATAGAGTATATTAACCTGTTAATTTTAGCTAACAAATACCAAATTTTGTTAAGCCTTAAATTAATTTATCATACAAATTGAAGTTGTTCTCTCTCTCTCTCTTTCTTTCCCTCTCTCTTTCTCTTTACCTCTCTCTTTTGCTTTCCCTCTCTCTAGCCTCTCCCTCTCCACCTGGGATTGGTAAAAAATGCAGTCTCCTCAGTGGGTGGGAGCTCCTCTTTAAGAACTGAGAAATGGGAGGGGCTTCTATTCTTTAGTCTTCAGTGATAACCTTTGAGATTGTCAGCCCTAAATTACAGGGGTCTGGTAGAAAGTGGGAAATTTACCTATTCACCCATGCCAGATTTGGCCCCAAGACTTGTGCTAGAAGTTCAAGGTTTCAGAGATTATTTTTTAGCGCCTAGGCATTTACTTCAGCTGGACACAGCTCTGGCCTCTATAGAAATAATTTAGATGTTCCCTGGAGTCTGGCTGTTCTCCATAAACTAAGAGTCCTCTCTCTTGAAAGTAATCTTTCCTTCCATTGTAGAGCTTAGGCTTATGAAACAAAGGGAAAGTAAAAGAAAAAAGAAAAAAAGCTCTTATTTTCTCCTCTTAGAAATAAGAGAACCTCGACTTTCAAGGCTGCTCTGGGTAAGTTGGGAGTGGAGAGATTTTACTCCCTTGTAATGTACCTATGACAAAGAAAAAAAATGGACACCATTAATTTCCCCATCTGAATTCCTGCTACACTACAGATTGCCCTCCATTTTATATAGAAGTTTGATCACTTGATTACTTTACCCAGGACGGGTGGACTGCAGATAATACGTTGAATATAACCAACCATAATGATTTCAGAAGCTGGCTACTAGGTCTCCTTCCCCATCACACTTCTCTTCATCTGTCCAAATCAAATTATCTTTCTTTGGATTAAAACCCTACAATAGACCATTTCCCTCTGCCTACACAAAAAGGACACAATAGACACCTTCCTAGGATAAAGGAGCCCAACTCTTTGTGAACACACATATTTCTCCTGATTTACCTTCCAGATGATACAGGGCAGCCATGTTTCACAAAATGACTTGCAAATTTCTCAAATGTTCTAAGCTCCCTCAGCCAGCCTGAAATATTTTTTCCTCTCGTCCACCCACCAATCTGTAGCTTTGCCCAACTGGCTAATCTATCCTCACCTTTATTTTTACCTCAGCTGTTTCTACCTCTTGGAGTACTGTCCTGATCCCACCTTGGCTGAGTTGGCTTCTTCTGTGTTCCCATGATATCCTGGGAATACCTCACTTAGAGTACTTATCAGAGTGTATTTTAATTTTGAATTTCCTTACTTGTCTTCCTCACAAGACCCTGAGCTCTTAAATGTAGTGGCTATATCTTGTTTATTGCTATATCTTTCAAATTTAGCACAGCCATGGTACCTAACAGATTAGCAATTATCATTGCATTTAACGAATGATTACCTTTAGCATGGCAGTTTAAAGAAATAGCAGTACTAAAAGTAGTAGATATAGCAATAAAAATCATACTAATATTTATTGTTACACATACTATCTCAGTTAAACTTTACAACCACCTTTCTTTAAAAAGCTAGTGCTTCTTAGAAGTGAAACAGTTAGCCAAGGTGACAAAGTAGTAAAAACTAGGGCTGGGAGTTTAACCTAGGTTTACCGGACTCCTAAACTGTATTTAACCTCTGTGCTACCCTGGGCAAATTCTAGAGGTTACTTCTGTGCAGATCATTAGTTTTGAGGTCTACCACCCTGAAAAACGAATCTGTAGTGCCCAGTGGTATTACCAAACAGACGAAGAGAATGAACATTTTTTTTCCTAATAATCCCTTCTGTGGGAAGTTCTTTGAGAACTGTATACTCAAGTCTGGCCCTCAGTTCAGCAAACCCCACAATTACTCGACTACTTCACCTGGAACAGATTTAAACCATGGTATAGTTGTTTTATAGTAGGTAGTACGTTCAACTGAAGAAGCTTTTTAAGAGATGACTAGATGTTCTAGGAAAGATAACTGTTGGTTATTGTTTTTCGTGGCCAAATACTCACTGAAAATAGAACCTTTTCCAGTTTTATTCTGACTTCAAAGCCAGACAAAAAATTTAAATAAATTATGTGTGGGGCAGCACAGTCAGATCATTAGAATCCTCACCTACCCAGAGGTTGTTGAAAGAAGTGATCTCACCCCTTAACTTTCAAATTTATACAGAAAGTTAAAAAAAAAACAAAAAACAAATTTTATTAAAGTTCTGTTTTTCTCAGCATCTTTTCCCAAGGGACTATAGCATGGTTGTACATAGGATGCTAAAACTTTGTTCCACGTGCTCTTAATCAGTTTTCTGTGAAGGAGATGTTCCATGGTAAAACCTAGTGTGGAAATGGGGAGTTTAAAAAGTTAAGCAGATTTTTTTTTTTTTTACTGGACCTTTCATATGGTATGCATTGTGACATTCTGAAAAGACGATGCAATTTGAGAAAAATCTAATCTGATTGCATGACTTTTATTTTCAGTTTCACTGGTGTTTACTAGAAGGATAATCATGGAATTAAATCTTTCAGATAAAGTACTTCTGTTCTTTGTCAGAACTCATAGCACATACCAATATATCACATAAGGATGGTTTTGAATTGCTTAAAATGTGGTTCATGATTAACTTTGTTAGAGGTTCCTTAATGGCCATAGTTCTCTATTTTCTATTCCAGTTGGGAAGATTTTAATAGTCACATTTTATACAATATAAACCATCCATATATGGCCTCTCAGTATGTACTGCAGGGTTGAGAGAAAGGGAGGATCTCTTTGGATGCACATAATCAGAGGAATTCATTGTAGAGGAATTCACATGTGAGCTTGGACTAAAAGTTAGTCTGGGATTGGTAGCAAGGGGAAGAGGAGAACTCCCGGAGGGGATACAGTTTGAGCAAAGGTACTGAATCAAGTGTCAGAAATGTGTAGGTAAAGAGAAAACCCAGTTCTGAGATGACTAAAGTATTTATTTGGGATTCAAAGACAAAGAAAGTTGGAAGCTAGATTGGAGCTAAATAGGTGAAGTATTAATGTCAGAATATTTCTAAATATCTGAATGCTAGGTATGGCATTGAAGAGTATCCAGACATCTTGCTAAATTTTTAGTGCCAGTGCATAACTGACTCCTAGTTTTCATTGCTGTTCTTGAGAGAGGAAACCAATACAGACCACCAAAAAATGATGTGAAACAAAGCTAAATTTTTGTTTCTCTAAGTGTCACTCAGTTGTGGGTCTTCAAAGCAGGAATCAAAAGACCTAGATACAGGACTAAAAGGAAGACACACAGCAAAATAAAATGAGATTTTGAGTGAAGATTGATTCATAAAGGAGATCATAGATCTTTCTTTGCCATTAGTCATATTCAGCTTTTATGCCACCAACGCTGATTTCACCTGTGCTAAAGCCTGATTCAGAAGGGACTGCCTATGATTCCAGCAGGCCCAGGTCACTCAGCAGACACTCTCCAACATGCTCACTCATTGCTTGATGAGCTTTTCCTGAAACTGGATAGTGTAGTGATTACAAGTACAGAACTGGGGTTTGATTGCTTAGTTTCTCTGATACAGGTTTCTTCACCATGTGCAAGTTATTTGACCTCTTTAAGCCTCAGATCTTTCTTTTGGAAAATGGGCACATTCCACTTCTTACCCTGTAGGGTTGTGGGAGAATTAATAAAGCTCTGAGCATAGCTCCTGGGATAGGGTAGGTGCTCAGTAAATCTTAACTGCTACTTTGTTTTTGTTGTCACCCTGAACTGCTTGAAAGAATGCATGAATTTTGTTCCTGCTCTTAAAAATCCCAAAAAGTAAAATCCTACAGAAATATGAAGAATGAAACAAATGGAATTGTTTTAATTCCTGGCAAATAGTACTTTTTTTTTTTAAACATATTTTTGCCATGGCCAGAAACATGAAAAAACAATCATAGCATCAGCACCTTCAAGTCCAGTAAAAAGTTACCATTTCCTTTAAATCTCATGTTGCTTGATCCTGCTAGTAGCCAGCACACATTTAACATGTTCAAACAAAATACAATCCATAAGGATATTAATATAGTTTAGGGTAATTTTTGGAATCTGAGCACAAAGTGACAGTTGATATAGACTTTTACTTATCAATATATCTGTTTCCCTCTTTCTACTATATGACCATAATAGTTATTAATGTCAATATTTCTAATGTTTTTTTTTTTATTCTTGGCTACTTTTCTGATATATTAGTTCTTAGCAAGAAAAAACTTACTTGGTAATAGTAGACATAAATTCCACTGTCTCTTCACAGCTCACCATTTATAGTAATAGATAATGGCCTTAATTACTTTCTGAGTTTTAAAAAATCCACTGCAGGTATATGTACATTTATTTGGCTTGGAAGTTACTTTTTTTAGTATAATTCATTTACTGTATTTGGTATGATGGATGGTTCCAAATGAAGCCAAACATCTAAAGAAAATTATTTTTAGTAGACTCATAACCCAGGTATTAAGAATATTTTTTGCTTTGGGGCACCTGGGTGGCTCAGTTGGTTAAGCTTCTGTCTTTGGCTTGGGTCATGATCCGGGTGTCCTGGGATGGAGCTCCCGAGTAGGGAGCCTGCTTCTCCCTCTCCCTCTGCCTGCAGCTCCTCCTGCTTGTGCTCTCTCTCTGTCAAATAAATAAAATCTTAAAAAAAAAAGAGAGAGAGAGTGTCTCTTGCTTTTTTTCACCCAAAGTCACTAAGGCAGTTTTCTCAAATTTATCACCATCACCCATCAGGAGTATTTTTTTTTTTCTTGGTTTCTAGGTGATACACCTGTAGCCATCATTCATCGGCTCAGTGAAAATGTACTAACTACTATGAACCAGGCACTGCTCTAGGCACTGGGGATACAGCAGTGAACATGAAACATAAGAATCCCCATGCTCATGGAGCTCTTGGTCTAGTGGCATTACACTAGTACATTATCGCCATATAATGGCTGCAAAAAGAAGCTCACAGGGTCTCTCTCATACATAAACTTAAAAAAACCGAATCTGTCATGCATTTCACCTTGGCTAGATCTTTTCTGGCTACTCAGTCCAAAATGTGCCATCTTGTTTTTTATGTGTATTAAATCAGGAAGCATGAAGGGTCTCAGAAAGTAGGATCAGAAACAAAGTTTATGATTCACAACAAAAGCAGCGTGCAGGGTGTCATTTTAGCCCCAGTTCCCTGACACCCAGTTCCTCTGGGTAATGCGTTGAGGGCCAGATGGAACCTATACATGTAGTAGGGCACCTTAGAAGAGAGAAGACTGATCTAATGAGGAGACTCTACTCACATATAAAGGTGGCTTTCAAATCTGCCCATTCTCCCTGCAAAGAGAGAGATTACTTTTATTATCGTGGAATGTAAGCAAATATCTTCAAGGAGAGATGTCTTGTGTGTCTATATCTTTCAGAAAATGTATATACACGTGTTCCTTAGAGGGTCTTGTTCTCTTTCTTTCCAAGGATGCCTGCTTGTGCAAGCATTCCTAAGAAGATTATCTGCATATAGGAATTATTGAACATATAGGAATGCCACACATTCATAGAGAAATATTTCCCAACAATATTTAGGTTGTTGGGAAATATTATAATCTAATTACTGCAATTAGATTGTAAGCCCCATGAGAATAGGGATGGTGTTCTATTTCATATACCTACCATAATGTTGTGCAAGTGGTCGGTGCTCAATAAAGCTCAATAAATATTTGTTGAATGAACAGGATTGATTTTAAAGATGGTGGTGATAATGATGGTCATGTTTTTTTTTTTTTTTTTGCTCCATAGTGTTCAGAAGGAAATTAGTCTTTCTGAGACTTAAGGCAACAATGTTTTGGAGAAACCACAGACAGAATAAAGGAGAAGTTACTAGCCATGTTTGCTCAAAAATATGAGCGTGATAAATTATGTTATCTTTACTTCAAGGAAACAGTGGTTCCCAGATTTGTGGAGTTTTCTTATTGTTTTGTGTTTTTTCTTTTTTCCTGTTGAGCATTACACCTATAAAATGTTCAAGTTAAATATAATATATCAGAATAATTAGAAAATATTAAATATTGTACTTCCCTCATTGGAAATTACATTGACATTTTCAAAATTCTGAGAATTTCTGCATAATCAATAAACATTAACAAAAAAATGGAAAACAAATGATCCATTTAACTTTTTTAACCTATCTTTTCCAAATGTACCTATTTTAATCTGTTTAAAATTTATTAACATCTCATAGAATATGTGTAAAACAGAATGTATTTTGAGAACTGTAGCTATCCTTTAGGTTCTTGAAATACGGCAAAATATTTTACTGATCAGATTTCTAGTTCCACCTACTAATCTTGGTTCTGGAAATATGAACCCCCCAAGAGTTCTCAGAACAGGAATTATTTTCACTACACTCTTGGACTTTTGTTTATTTTTGCATATAAGTAATGAAAAAAGGCAAAAGGGGATAAGAGTGGCTTTCATCAAAACCATGGCTGGTGACTTAACCCAGTATATGGTCTTAGAAGAAATTGAGAGAGTTTTGTCAGGCTTTCAGGGTTTCACATTCCAGACCAGTAGTATCATTGTCTGGCCCTCATTGTCATCCCCTCCCCCATGTTCCTAATGGATGCTTTTCTGAGATTTTGAACTTTGGTTATATCTTTTGGATGAGAGGTATAGGGGTAGTGGTGGGGTGGGAGTTCGTGGTTTTTCTTTAAATAGAAACCGTATTTATACATAGTCACCTGCATTTGTTCATGAAATTACCCAATGGTTTCAGCCAAAGAGCACAAGCTTATGGCAGCCTGTTAGCAGGGTGAACACCTGGAACAATGCCAGTCCTTCCAGCTAGCAAGCCAGTGTGAAATGAAAGCAACTCTGTGTTGACAGCTTTGACAGAAGGTGCCACATACAAATTATAGTTAGTTCAAAAGTTAGCTGCCAGATTATTAATTTGAAAGGAACATGCACGGTGTAGTTTCCCCTTCTAGATCTCTGGCTGAGCTTTCTCATCTGTTGATGCTGATCTCCCTGCTTCCTTTAGCTCCTATCACAACACTGGAGACTCTGGAAGTCCTTGCCAGGAAAGAGTCAGAAGGCAGAAAACAGCCAGGCAGGCTTTTGCTCTTTTGAAGTTTCCAGTGGGTCTTGGCTATTTATGTGGCTTTCTGAACAATTATCTCACGTGTAGAATTCAGGACAATTTCTAGACCCTGGATCGCTCATCTGTAAAAAGAGAAAAAGATTGGAATAAATAGGACAAGCCTGGTAATCTGTCAGGACCTTTTACAAAATAATTTTTCTGAGGTTAAAAATAACACATGATTATTAAATAAGTTATATAAAAGTATAAATTGGAATATAAAAATTACCCATAATTCTGCCTTACTCAGACCTAACTCTTACCAATATTTTATTGTATATTCTTTGAGATTTTATTTCCTGTTTACATACTGATGTTTTTACATGTTACGATTCATATATTCTGTTCTGCAACTTTTTTTTTCTTTTGCTTAGTAATTGGGCATACTTTCCTGTCAGTAAGCTAGATTTCTTTTTTATTTTTAATGGCTGTATAGTATTCCATTGTATGGATACTTCATAACCTGTTTACTCAACCTTTTACCAATCTGTATTTGCATGGTTTCCAGTTATTCACCAGTGGAAATAAAACTGTAGTAAACAGCCCTCTGGATACATTTTTTCACTCTTGTCTGTATAATTTTACAGGATAAATTCTTTGAAAAGGAATTGCTGAGCCAAGGGCCCAAGATCCTCTTCAACACTACTTAAGATGCAGGGTCACCTAGGCAACCACCTCATATCAGATCTTGTCTTCTAGTGAGAACTCCCTCTCTATGTAATGGCCCCCAAATTAGCAAATTTCTAGAACTGCACTTCTTCTGGGGCTTTTCACTTCTTATCCAGCATGCAAACATAAAATGATTCCTTTCTTGCTCATTTTTATGGGTGATAATGTGTTCCTCCCACCCAGCACTTCTTTTTATTTCACTACAGCTGTAAGAAGCGCTTATAAAAGCAGCAATCTAGGTTACCTGAAAACCTTTTCCTTGTTAACATGGCTCAAAAAACTAAGACTGGAGATAGAATCCGAAGGCAGTAGCTCAGCCCTGGTTATATAAAGGTGGTTTTGGGTGTATCATTAACTTTTCCTCTTTGGTTTATCTGTTAAAAAAAAAAAATAGGGGCACAATTCATTTGTTAAGTTTTAGTGGATGGGCTCATAGGCCTTGTTAGGGCAGACCCACTCCATCGCCTTCTCTTCACACAAGTGAATGCAGTTTACTTTAGAAAAATGCTAAGTGAATGAGATGCTTCATAATAATAAACAAGTATCTTAATAGTCTGTGATTAGCAGTCTGTAATGACTAATGTTTAGACCTCCCTGTTCCTGTCAAAAATCCATTTTATCAGACACAGAAATGGCCTAAATTATTTGAGATGCATTAGCTATGAAAAAGACCTCTTGCAGAACTAGATATTTAAGTCTGTGACCCTTCTGAGCTGGAGCAGCAATTACACGAGCTATCTGTTCCATTCAGACCCAAAAAAGAAAGTATTCAATGCCAGTAACCCAAAGCACAGTAGTTTCAGACTCAAGATACTCTCATGTCAGTATTGACTTATATACTCTGCCTCACCACCCCTTACCCCAAAATTGCTCTTACCCTCCAGCCATCTAGTATTTCTCAGACTTCTCAGGACCACCTGCAGAACAATTGCCTACTTGTTAAATTGCAGACTCCTGGGCCCTATCCTGCCCTAAAGAAAGTGTGCTTGAAATATGCAATTTAGAGTATCTCCCCACCCCCAGGTAATTTAGATGCACTCTAATATTTGAGGAGTTCTGCTATACTGGATCACGCATCTGAAACATTCACATGCATAGGAGGCACCTGGCAACTAGTTAAGATGTAATTTGAGATCTGAGCTGGGCCCTGAGGTTCTGCATTTCAGGATCTCAGATTTGGTCATGCCGCTGGTCTATGTAGGGATCCCACTTTGAGTAGTGAAGCCCTATCGTGGGACACTTGAAGGACAAGGCTCTGTCTTTCATTTTTCAACCCCAGTGTGGGATTAAGTGTAATGAATGTTTCTTTGACTGAACAAATGATATCAAATCAGTGGAGGTGAGAACACTGGAAATGTTATCTAGTCTTAATATTGAAAAAAATTCAGCACAGTGTGATGTGTATGTTTATGTTCCTTTTAATATATAGGACATAGGGGTGGTTAGTTGTCATAATCGGGTGTACATATACCACACAAAAGGCTACATTCCAGAGGCAGCTATCACAGGAACAACTTTCTTTATGAACAACAGTGGGGTTTTGTTAAATAACAAAGGAAATGTTAGTCGAAAGGTGTCATTGGGAAATCTATGATGTTCAAGACATGTGCAGTGATAAAATATAGAGGTGTTCTCTGCTTTTACAAGAAATTAAGAATTGAGAGAAAACAGTAGACTATATTACCAGATTAGTGGGCTGCTGATTAAACAGGTCTTCTGACTCTGTGGTTAGCCAGGTCCTACAGAAAGCACCAACCTTAATGATACAGTTTATGCAATGTAGTCTTGGAGCACATAAAAGGGTGGAGGCCTGGCATTCAAATATATGATTGTTCTATGCCTGGATGCTAATAAATGCTTGTATTTGGGGCTCAATTTCCCTGACACTTGTTTTCATTGTAACCTGTTTGTGTAAGAAGTAGGTCTGTAGATCACATGTAACCACAGTGAATAACAAAATTGGCTCAGGTCTGCAGGCAACAGGAAATACCTGGGTCTACGTTCACTGCCATCTTTGTATTTGATCTGTCCACAAACAATGGACAGGGAGAAGCAGAAAGGGCCAAGAGCTGGCTCTGTCCAATTATGCTAGTTATGTGTCCTCTTAGGGGACCAGCAGCCATGATCCTCATGCAAGCTCCCAGAGAAGAAAGGAGTGAGCTTGGTCCCATCTTGTCCTCCCACCTCCATTCAGTTGACAAATAGCAAATTTCTCCTTTAATGAAAAACTTTTATCTGAGGAAATACATATTGGGAATATCTCAGGCTGTAGTAGAAGTGTATTCTAAGCAAATCAATAATAGTAATGATAATGATGGTGATGGTAACTTAAATACTATAAGATGAGATATTATTAACATTTTATTAAATATTAGACATTAGATACCCATTTTTCTGATCAAATTCAGTGATAAATGGGGTGATATTTGTGATAGTATGTAGAAAGGTAAAATGTGAAATAAATTTTATTTATGTTTTAGGGAACAAAGTTCTCATATGTCAGTAAAACATCAGGAGTTTTTGCCTTGTGAGATGGTACAAAGTATTTTGAATGACTATTGAAATATGGAAGTCTAATTTAAGCAGAGCTTGAGATAGAGGTCCCACAGAGAATTTTTCCTTTCCTCTGGAGATTCAGAAGATTTGTAGGCACACATGGGAAGGCAGAGCAGTGAGGAGATCAGGGAATTTTAAGGTTCACAGAACAAATTGCATGAATGCTTTCTCAAAATTTACTCAATTACACATAGTTTAAACGAGAAGGGGGAGGAGAATGTTTTTTGATCATCAAAGTGCAAGTTAAACTTTGGTCCTCATCAAAATTTTATTACATGTTCTATGAAAAGGAGTCTGGCTTGAAAGACCAGGAAGGAGACTCACTGCTGGTTACTTTTGCTTCTCCTGAAAGGCCTTTTCATTCCTCAAGTATATCCCGGTCTTGTGCAATTTAGGCCATTCTTGCTGAGTTAACCAGACCAGGGAGGTCAGCAGTGATACCATAAAGGAATGAGTATAGAATGACTTTAAGGACCCAAAGCCCAAATTCTGTCGTAAGGGTTGTCAAACTTTCTGTAAATGACCAGACAATACATATTGTAGTCACTGGGGCCATTTAGTCTCTGTCACAGTTACTCAGGTGTATCATGGTAGCACAAAAGCAACTATAGACAATATGTAAACAAATGAGTATGACTGTGTGCCAATAAAACTTTATTTACAGAAGCAGGTGGAGGGCTTAGTTTGCTGCCTCCTGCTCTACATCAATGGAGTGTATGTCTTTGCCTTGCTGTTTCCTGTGAGTTAAAAGAAATATCTTTTATAATAGACTTGTCTTTAATGATTCTTTATTAAAGGTTTAACAAGCATTTCTTTAGCACCAAGTATGTGGACTACACTGTATTAGTACTATGTATTGGGGGATCAGGGGGCAGAGGGAATAGGAAGAAGGGAAAATGAGTAGCATCAAGTTTCTTCACCCCAAAATGGCTTAAAATATTTCTAGGGAACACAGGCATGAAAGTAAATGGGACAAGTCAAGGAGGAGAAGTAGGTTTAGTGTATAAGCAGCTAGGTACAGGTATAAACCATATTTATCTCTTGGTTTATTCCATTGCCCCAGGGGTAAATGGATAGTAAAGAATTCCCCCCAGAGCTCAGGAGATCTGTAGTTGATTGGAGTGATTATATATCCATCTATGAAATTCAACCCATTGTGATTAGACATTACCTGCCTCATCCTCTTCCTTGGAAAGGCCATATTACTAATGCTTTCTCCTATTTGATATAGCACCTTTTCTCAATTTTTTTCCCTATTCTCAAATTTTAATGTTCCTAAGAATCATCATCAGACACTCTTGTTACAATGCAGATTCTGTGTTTAGTAGGAGTGGTGTAGGGGGTGAGATTTTGCATTTCCATCATGGCCACTGATGCCAGTTTACCAGGACATATTTTTCAGTGGCAAGGTCTGAGGCTACTTTAACAGGTCTACAGACAGCATGCACATTAGATGAGGATCCCGGCATCCCACACTAAAAGTATTTTCTACTAGAGGAATTTCAGAGTGTAAATGTTGAATAGATAAATGATCTTCCTTAAAAAATCTTGCCAACTTTCTTCCCCAAGAGTAAGGTGTCTATAAATTCCCCATTTGCTTATTATGCATTTTTATAATGTGACAGCTGCTGTGAAAATACAAATAGATTATCTGAGTTGGTTAACACTTTATGCTAAACTGTAATAGTATACTCTAGGTTGAAATGGCTTCTTAGATAAGTGTGGGAGAATGGGGTAAAGGAGAGGGGAGGTTTGGTGAATAGATAAAGGATCACAAATGTTTAGGTCATAGACGCTGCCTAAGGCAGCTAAAGGCTGCGTTGAAACTGCTGAAGTAGCTGTGGACACACAGAGGGATTCCAGACCCAGGGCTGAAAGAGCAAGATGCAGAGAAGAAGGTCCAGAGGAAATGGGCAGGGAAAAACACTGGGATTTCCTCCACTTCACACTGACAGCGATATGAAGGATGATCTCGTTTTGTGTTTCTCACTTTTCTGGCCCCATGTTCCTAAGGCATACTTACCAGAGCTACTTTGAACCTGTGGACACCACATTATGCCTTATTTCTCCTCCCCATACCCAGCCCCCAGGCTGGTATATCAGACTCTGAGGGAGGAAGTTGGGGATTCTCATGCCTGATAGATCCTGCTGGTTTGAGGATTCATAAAGCTTACTTATCTTATAGATGGGAAACCCACGGTATAGGGACAGTTGACTTGCCAAAGCTTAGCTAAATCATTTTTCCGTAATTGGTCTTCAAAATCAGATCTCCTGACACTCAAGCTCCTGTCATTCTACTGCAGTCTCTACTCTTCAGAGACATTTTTTTTTTTTTTTTTTTTTTTTTAAGAAACTCAATGACGGGGGTGCCTGGGTGGCTCAGTTGGTTAAGCGACTGCCTTAGGCTCAGGTCATGATCCTGGAGTCCCGGGATCGAGTCCTGCATCGGGCTCCCTGCTTGGCAGGGAGCCTGCTTCTCCCTCTGACCCTCCCCCCTCTCATGTGCTCTCTGTCGCTCTCATTCTCTCTGTCTCAAATAAATAAATAAAATCTTAAAAAAAAAAAAAAACTCAATGACATTGTGTAGGCCATTTATCAATTATTTATAAGCTCATTTTTTCCCAATATTACGTAGTTACCACAACACTTTGGAAAAGTGCTCACTGATCCTCATAACAATGCCGGAACTATTGATTGTATGATCTCAAGTAAAGCTTGATGAATTAATTGTTATTACCTTACCTACTTAATAGCAAGATCAATTTATTCAAAATGTTTATATGACAAATAGCGTTTGCATTATAACACGAGAAGCATCTTAGGAAATATATGTTAACACAGACCCTGTCCTTAAAAGGCTTGCATTTTTAATGGTGAGACATAGTCATGAAAATCTTGAGAAATGCTCAATGAGGGGGCCTGGGTGGCTCAGTCAGTTAAGTGTCTGACTTCTGCTCAGGTCATGATCTCAGGATCCTGGGATCAAGCCCATGTCAGGTTCCCTGCTCAGCGGGGAGTCTGCTTGTCCCTTTCCTCTGCCCCTACCCCACTCATGCTCACTCTCTCTCTCTCTCTCAAATAAATAAAATCTTTAAAAAGAAAGAAAGAGTGCTCACTGATTTGCCCAGAAGAATTGTATTGGATTTCCAATAAAATATTATGAAAAAAATATGACATGTATACCTTATTAGAATAGTTTATCACACTGAGTTTTAATTGTCTGCTATTTGTTTAGCCACAAATTAAAGTAAAACATAAAAAACAAAACAAAACAAGAAAGCAAAGGTTACCCATTGCCTAGGATGATGACTATGCATGTTAGTCACTGAACAATGTTTTTTATATATGGTATATATTTGTTTTATATATATAAGTGTATATATATATAAAATATATATATTTTATCTGGACATTGTGTTCTTTTCTATTTTGGTAAAAATAATTTATCAGTATAGATATTTTTGCTTCAACACCTTAACCAATGCTTCTCAGACTTCATTGTACAAAATTATGCTATCAAAATTTTACAATTAATGTTGAATACTAAATATTTTGCATGTATACACTATGTATCTATAAACACCAATGTATCCCTCCTACAAAGAAGACATACTCTATTATAGCAAGTGATTTACATAAATTACTTCATTTTTATCCTCCAACAACCTTCTGAGATAGGAAGGGATTGTCACGGCCATTTTACAAATGAGAAAACTAAAGTAAGTTAGCTGAGGTCACAAAGTTATTGAGTGGTAAAAAGAGGCTGTAAGGGATAAAGTCCAGAATCTATTCTTTGAGCCCTGAAGGTACAGCCCCAGGGTCAGCAAACTGTGTGCCCCCCTTAGGCCAAATCCAGCAACTGCCTGTTCTGTAAATAAAGTTCTGTTGAAACAGAGCCACAGCAGTTCCTTGAAGTATTATCTATGGCTTCTTGAGAGCCACAACAGCGAAGTTGAATACTTGTAACACAAACCCTATGTCCGTCTTAACTTAAAATATTTGCTGTCTGATCCTTCATAGAAAAAGTTTGTCAGTCCTCTTCTATTGTATCAAATATACCATTCAACTCTGTGAATTAAATGAACAGTGTGTCCTATAATTTTGAAATGTGTGTTAATATAGTGTGTAAAATACCTAGGTGCACCCCCAACTTTTCTTATTTCCAGTATATAAGTAAAACTCATCATACTTTTTATATTTTCTGTCATTTTGATGAATGATTTATAAGCCAAAGTTAGAACTATCTTGCATTCTCTCTTGGCCTAAACATTTTTTTTTTTTAAAGATTTTATTTATTTATTTGACAGAGAGAGAGACAGCGAGAACAGGAACACAAGCAGGGGGAGTGGGAGAGGGAGAAGCAGGCTTCCTGCCGAGCAGGGAGCCCGATGTGGGACTCGATCCCAGGACCCTGGGATCATGACCTGAGCCAAAGGCAGACGCTTAACGACTGAGCCACCCAGGCGCCCTCTTGGCCTAAACATTTTAAACATTTAGAATTTGGTTCAGGGGACACAGGAAATGTATGCCTACTAGGATTAACATTTTAACATGTGCTTTTCTTAAACAGGTTACAACATAGTTATAGTTTAGAAGTCTAATGAACGTTGGGTGGTATTTTGGGATAATAACTTCAAACTATACTTATTTTTAATTATATTTTCTTACCAAGCTCCTTTTAAAAGCTACAGAAAAACATACATTGTAAAATTGCTAATAAATTGTAGAAGAGTTGTGCAGCATATTTTTCTTACTAATTTTAAGGAGGAGTTTTTCAACATTATTGTGAATCATAATTATGTCATTATATGTTATAAATATATTACATGTATTTACACTACATAATTAGACCTAATTCTAATTATGTAGATTCATGGTAATCAGCTAAAATTTGCTTTAAAAAACCAAGATAATTCCTCTAACAGATGCTACCTTAATAGAATATTAATTTTGAGAAAATCTCATGAAAATAGGAAAATTAATAAGTAATGATTAAACTTCTAACATGCAAGCAGAATAAGATGCCATGTCACCACTCTCCTAAAGCTTTATTATAAGAAAAAGTGTTCTGAAATACTCTCAAAAATTTCTTAAATAATATTTTGGAGAAATCATTTCTTAACTTGAAAGAGAAAGCAATCCAATAATAAAACCTAAAAGTTTTAAAGATTTGTTTTGGTTATACCATAAATACTTGCTTTTTAAAGCTCCTTATATAAAAACCTTTTTAAAGTAACAAAGAGGTAAATAAAAACACTATTTCCCACTGGAATCTTGCTCTGTAGATGTTAAATCTAGCATCATTGCTGTAAATTGCTAGTTGTAGTCTTTGATTGACATGTTTACCCAGATAATGTAACAGTTTTTGTGAAAGAAATCTACTTAGTGTCTGGATGACATGAAACATGTTTCTTGTGGAAGGAAAAGCCCCAAAGTGTTCTTTCAAATGGGAGCCTTTTCTCTCCCAATCTTCAGAGCTGATAACGAATCGTGTAATTTGTTTTACTCCCTCATTTACCCAACTAGTAGTTCAGTTGCAGAGTGCATCTAAATATACTTTTAAAATCCCCTCAGTGGCTCTGTCCTTGATTTTATTTCAGATTAATTTTCAACACTGAGTTTCAGAGGACCTCATTCTGTACCAGAAGATGTTTGACCAGGGAACCCATGTGGTTGTCTTGAGTGAGTGCTGTCTTTTCTATTGGGTTTTAACCCTGGCTCTATTTTCTAGATACTTGAGCAATTTGTCAGTATGCTTCAAATGAAGGAAATTACTCATTATTTCTAATGTTTTTTCCACTAAATGTAAAGTACATTTTTTTTTTCTTTTTCTGTAAAGTATATTCCTTCTTTTGAAGCTGCTGCAGATGTCAAATTTACATGGGGATGATAAAGGTATTTCCAAAGTTTCTTGAACTTGTGCAGAAGAAATTTGATCTTTACATGGCCTTAAGCCTTGAGGGTATAAAATAGCAAGTGGTCAGGACAGGAGAAGGAGGAAGCAAAACAACCACTTCTCAGAAAACTGGTCAGAGTGGGCAGAAAACAGTTTGATTGTAAATGGTGGACTACCCAGCCAACAGTCTTGAGGCTCAGTAATTGCTCTGTGCTGAGCTCTTCTATGGCCAATGAACTCTATAGGCAAGTCAGTTGTCTATAAGCCAATGACTTGTTTAAATGGGCCAGTCACATTTGCTAGTAAACTTTTATGGCCATTGCTTTTAGAAACCCTATCTTACCTCTGATTTGGGAGGCCGCCATCACAAGGGGGCTATTCCTGCCCTTTTATACCCATATGCAAGTCAATTCCCAAGGCTTTCCTCTTCCCCGAGTTTCTATCACTTTAACACTCTGAAATCCCCAACCAGTAAAACCAAATCTCTGTTTTGAGATAGGTTTTTCTTGCCTTGGGTATAGTAAACTGAGGTTCACTCTCACTATGCCTCAGTCATTATTTTACTTGTGCCAAGGAAATTAAATTAATGCTGAACAAAGAAATCAAGTCTACAAAGTCTTATGCCAGCCTTATCTATAGCAGACTCTCAGTAGTTGAGGATTTAATATGTGTAGTTTCGAGTATTCACATGTCATTTGCAATTTTTTGTGCCAAGAAACAAATTTGATCATGCCCTTCAAAGCTTGGTTACCTTAGAGTCATTCCATTCAGCAGGGAGCCTAGAACCCTCATTTGAGAAGAGCTCATTAATTTGATTCTCATTATTTGTGCAGCAACTAAGGAAAAGTGAGCAGAACTTTTATTTTTTTATGAACACGGGCTACTAGCCTAACAACTACTAGTCCTAGCCATGGAAATGGAAAGGTTTAAGAAAAGGGATGGTTCAGGGCGCCTAGGTGGCTCAGTTGGTTGGGCGACTGTGTTCAGCTCAGGTCATGATCCTGGAGTCCCTGGATCGAGTCCTGAATCGGGCTCCCTGCTCGGCAGGGAGCCTGCTTCTGCCTCTAACCCTCCCCGCTCTCATGTACTCTCTCTCTCATTCTTGCTCTCTCAAATAAATAAAATAAATCTTTAAAAAAAAGAAAAAAAGAAAGGGGATGGTTCATAACTACAAAATTATGTTGTAAATTAGTGTTACTTATGTATTCAGCATTGATCTAAAGGAGTTATTTACCACTATTTGGTTATAACTTATTTTTGTGGGAGGGAAAATAAATACAGTGTTATTTGAAGGGGAGCTTTCCAAAGGATCATTGACATGTCTTGTATATGACAGGCTATTCTTGTTTGCATTCTATAAGCATTATCATTTGTATAGCCATCCTTAGCCCTAAAGAAACACACAAGTTGCCTTGTCCTCAATCTCTTTTCAAAATATTTCTATAGACTAAATCCATACCATCTTCTAAATGCAAAGGGAATCGGCCTAATCTTTGTTCTTGGCAATTCAGAAAGTAAGAGAAATACTAGAAAAACACTGGAAAAGAATCATACAGATTTTAGAAGAAACTGTATGTTCTGAGGAAGTCAATACTTGTGACTATTTTTTTAAAATAGGAGAATGGCCCACTAGCCCATTTATTTTGATGTAAAAGAGTATGTGTTTTGTTTCAGTTTTTGTTTTAATCCAGTAGCATGTCTGTAAGAGCCTAAAAATAGTGCCTTGGGATGAGGAAATGCTTCAGCAATACTTAGAAGTGACCTTTATTTCATGCATTTTTTTTCTTTTATGTATTTATTTATACAGCACAGAAAACAGCATAGCTTATCAGGTGCTTAAAATAATCTGGAGATCAAGTCAGTTAAAATGATTTGGAAGGAATGGGCCACCCTGTGAATTACATCCCATTACTCCCTTTGCCCTGTCCAAGGCAGACATCACTAATCCATCAGAGCTCTCTTTTCTGCTGAGCCTGGATGCAGAATCCTTCTTGACAGACAGCTCCCATCAGCCACTGCTAATCAGTTGGTAACTATTTCCAAACTACTGTCATTGTTAAACTAGACTGTATTTTCCTAAAACCTTAAACAGAAGGTAATCATAACATTTTCTTGCCTTTCAGACTACCATTGTGATTAATTCCTACTACCTGTTTCATATAGTCGATTAATCTCATGCATTTAAAATGCTGACCTAGATGCAAGCATTTTGTGGATACAGTACACATATATTTTTACAGTGAAATGGAAATTTTCTAGGAAATTATTTGAAATGCATCATTATCAAAAAAACTAAAATATCCCCTTCTATTAATGTAGTGGTTCTCAATCAGGAGCAGTTGTACCTACCAGGGGACATTTGGCAATTTCTGGAGACATTTTTGGTTGTTCCAAGTGGGGAGCAAGTACTACGGGATCTAGTTGTTGGGGGCCAGGAATGCTGCTAAACATCCTGCAATATGCAAGATAGCTCCTACAACAATTATCTAGACCCAAATGCCAATACTGCTGAAGTTGACAAATCCTGCACCGAGCTATTAAAACACTTAGTTCTAGCATAGATGTTGAAAGAGATAATTTTATAACTAAAATCCTTAAGCTATTAATTTGATTTATAAGAAAAACTACCTAAGTACTCTTCATTTATTTTTATTTTTATTTTTTGTATTGGTGAAAAATAATGGAAGAGAGACTGATGTAAACATAACTAGAAGACCCCTACTTCCTGATTTGATTGGTTGATTGAGTATAATTAACATACAGTATTAGTTTCAGCTGTAAAATATAATGATTCAACTATTCTATACATTTCCTAGGGCTTATCAAGATATGTGTACTCTTAATCTCCTTTATCTATTTCCCCCACCCCCCGACCCAGCTATCCTCTGGCAGCCATCAATTCTCTATACTTAAGAGTCTGGTTTTTTGTTTGTCTCTCTCTCTCTCTTTTTTTCTTTGTTTATTTGTTTTGTTTCTTAAATTCTATAGATGAGTGAATGCTCTTTTTTTAAGATAAGTATAGTTATACTTGTATTTGCAATCTACCTTTGAGTCTGGTGTTTACCAATTTAATGAATAAGACATTCCCCAAAGACATGGAGGCCATGGGTTCTACCTAGAGAATACAATTGCAGCTCAGCATTGTACTTCTTTTTCATCATCAGTGAAAGAGCAAAGTGTGAGTTCTTCAGTGTTTCGCACTGTGTTGAATCTCACACTGAGAAACTGCTCTTGTAATACAAGATGGATTTCAAGGGTTCTCCATTTCTTTTAAGTGTTAAGTTTAGTCTAGCAAGATTTTTTTTTTTTTTTTCCTGTGAAAACTCAGTGCTATCTCCTAAGCAGACCAGTTCTTTATTTATGAAATTTTCTCATTGCCAGGTGCGGTTAAGTTTCCCTAATGAAGTGATGGGAGTGAGAAGGTTTTTGCGTATACCACCCCAAAACAAAACTTTACTTTCTGAGGATTAAATCCATCACCCTTCCTCCTTCCTCAGTCAACCAGAGATAGTGAATGTCTTTTAGACTAAAAGATTCTAAAGGCACAGTGGCTGAGAACATTTCATATTAACTCAAATATATAAGCCTTAATAAGCCAATTTCCCATTCAGTTTAATCTATTTTCAGCAGATCAAAATAATTAAAAATGCTAACAGTTATGGTAATTTTCAATACACTGTGAGAGAAGCAATTTAGATAGCACCTTCCCAACGAATCTATATTTGTATAAATGCTGATCAAGAATATTTGTTCAATTTTATACAAATCAAACATGAATAATTTCTTCCATATTACTCCTTCCATTGTTGTGTTTTCCCTCTATCTAGTTATCCATTTGCTGCTGGCATGCTGCTCTAGGAAGATTTGATTAAAATCAATAAGTTATTGGGAAGATGGCAATTAGCAGTCTTTCACCTATAATAGCATTGTCTGTTAAGCTTCCTTTGTGTTAATCACAATATTTTAGCAAGACTCTCCTATCCAGCCATGCAATTTAATGGAATGGAAGGTTTAAAAAGCATCCTTAATTTGGGGACTGGAAATAGGCTTCTCTGTTTTTCACTGTTTTGATAGGAATATCCAGCATTTCTGCAGTACATCAGAATCTTTATCTCCTTTGAGAGTTTCCCAATTTTAAGATCTCAGAAATAACTGCACAGAAGTTTATATTGCATAAACCTCAAGTCAGTTCAATGTAGCATAAAAAGATAGCAGCAAATATCAACATATAGATTTGTTTAACTCTTTCAAAGTGACTCAATAGTTTGTTTGTAGTAGATAATTGACATGGAGGAGTTCTTCACTTTTGCTGTATGATACCGAGTGGTAAACACTTGAGTGGTAAATGCCTGGGCTGAAGGCTGAACCTTGACTAATGCCCCTTGACAGCAAGTAATGATTGTCAAAGTCATTAATTAGAATGAGGTCATGGTACCCTTCTTTTTTTTTTTTTTTAAAGATTTTATTTATTTATTTGACAGAGACACAGTGAGAGAGGGAACACAAGCAGGGGGGAGTGGGAGAGGGAGAAGCAGGCTTCCCGCTGAGCAGGGAGCCCCATGCGGGGCTCGATCCCAGGACCGCGGGATCATGACCTGAGCCGAAGGCAGATGCTTAACAACTGAGCCACCCAGGTGCCCCGGTACCCTTCTTTTTACTTTCGTTTCATTTGCTTCTTTGTCTGAAGACTCCTTAGTTCATTTTAGCTACTCTTTCTTTAGAGGGAACACACATATATACAACTAATGTGCTTGCTATTTAACCATGTTGATTATAAGGGCCACTGTTATCCAAAATTTTTACATAATGGCATTTGCTATGAAAACATAGACACTTACGGTAGTAAGCAAATGTTTTTCCTTCAGACCCGGAAGACCCTAATTCACAAATTTACTACTATTATCTAAAGAATTAGTACCAAAAAAAACCCACATTAAATTGGAGACATTCAGGTAAATAGTAGCCATTTGGAAACACTTCGATTTCTTAGAGTATTGCCTATTCAGTTTTTGCCTAACATTATAAGACTTGTTGTTTTTGTAGCTAGTACCTCTAAAGTATAAAGTCCCAAATGAGGATATGCAGATTGTACAAAAGAAAATTTTTTTTTGTCTATAAAACAAAAGAAGTAAAGGAAGGGATAATGGGTCATTCATAGCAACTCATTTTGAGAGGAAAAGAGAAACTATAATATTAATGAGATTTTTTTTCAATCTGTAGTGTTCAAATTCTCTGTGCATCGCTCCATATTTGCCCTTGTAGACATGGCCTAAAATAAAGGAAGCAACTTAAGACACTCAACATTGCCTTAGCTCCTTTAAGAAAAATAATAATTTTATCTCTACACCAGCATGATTTTAGGGACTTGGTATCATTTTTATACACCTAATAAATTCAGTTGGCTATTTTTAATAATAGTCTTTTGTTAGACTCAAAAGAGAGTTGAAGAATTTTTTTTTCTAGCTGACATCTGAAATTCTTGTTGCAAAATCATTTTGCAGATGTTGACATCTAAGTAACATTTATTACAGTATGAAAATTCTGCAAAAAGATTTTGTAGTAAGAGGACCATGGCAGTGGGTTAGGTAACTAGAGAGGTGAAAGGACTCCAAATAAAATTTTTGTTCAGTTTGCATTTTGCCTTGAGCACTAGCATTGCTCTTAAATTGGCAAGCAACAACAGTGACAAAAATAACAAAACAACAAACCAGTTGGGATTTCTGAGTTCTGTCTCTAGAGATTCTGATAAAATATATAATAGGTGGGGCTAAGGAATGTGCGTTTTAACAAACATGTTTGTGATTCAAGTGCAGGTGGTCTGAAGTCCACAGGTTGAGAAACACTGGCTCATGGTCAAAGAAAATTCATGTTCTCTATCATAATTCTACCCATTTTATAGTTAACTACCACCTCATGAATATTATTGCTACTAAATCAGATGTGATTGGAAGGTTTGCTCAGGTAGGTTTTGCCCAGTTCCTCAAAGTTCTTGAATGCATTGTAGAGTATTTTTGATGGGGATCTATTTTTATTTTTATTATTTTTTAAAGATTTTATTTATTTTAGAGGGAGAGAGTACGGGGGGGGAGGAGCAGAGGGAGAGGGACAAGCAGACTCTGCACTGAGTGTGGAGCCCGACATGGGGCTTGATCCCATGACCCTGAGATCATGACCTGAGCCAAAATAAAGTCAGTCACGTAACCAACTGAGCCACCCAGGCACCCCAATGGGAATCTATTTTTAAAAGTTTAAGACATTATCAGATTCAGGGTCAACTTCAGGTAGTACTACTTAGGCAGTTCTCTTCTCTGTAAAGGGTAGTAAGGGGTACTGAGGTATATTACTGCATGTATAATGAGATAGAAGAAATTGTATTTTCCAGAACTTTTCTTTGATTAACATGATTAACCATTTGGGGTTTGAGGATGGGGTCAGATGATATCCCCTAAATAAATGCTTGAGAATGTCAATTCCATTCCAAGAAAGAAGAATCTGGTTAACTGAAGGGAATTCATTTTGTTGAGTGGGTGATGAGAGTATTTGGAAGTGGAGATGGGCAGAGCTAAGTCTCTTGGGACAATAGAGAATTTCCTATTTGTTACAAACTTTGCAATAGAGCAGAAGTCGTTTCCAGAATGCTTTGAGTTCTTTAGGGATTTGTACACATTAACTATTTTTGTTCATTCACCAAATATATTTTATCATTTCTGATATGTTTGTGAATTAAAAAATTAAAGACAGTTTCTTATTCTCAAGGATTGATAGTGTATTTGGAAGACAGATATATAGACAGAAATATAGTGCAAACCATTGCATGAGTTTTGTATTTAAGGTACAGAGTATGGTAAAAGCCTAGAGAAAGCTGAAGCGTGTTGTGCCAAGGGCATCTGGGGAAGCTTCAGAAAATAATATGTGAGCTGACAAGACAATAGAAGTTTGACGAGAGAAGGCAGGGCATTCTGAGCAGTAGGAACAGCATATGCAAAGGCAAGGAGGTACATAAAGACAATGATCAATAAATGGCTAAGGTCTTCTAAGAATAGAAGAGGGGTTCAAGGGCTGGGCAGCTCAGCAATAGCCAAACTAAATCCTAAAATTCATGCTAAGAAATTGAGATGTTTATATAGACAACTTATATAGGAACGCCAATCTGCATTTTAACACGTTTTTCAGTTGAATTTTGCTAAAGTTGAAGTATATTGATGCTCGATGGTAGGAAAAACTCAAGGAATTTTGAGCTGGATGCTTACATGGTCATATTGGCACACAAGTTCCTTCTGAGGGAGAGGAGAAGACAAATTGAAGATGGCAAGACTGGAGGGAGAAAACTTAAGAAACAACTGGAATAACCTAGATAAGAGATGATATGGTTCTCAACTAGGCTAGTAGTAAAAAGGATTGAAAGAAAGGGATGATAAAGAGCATAAACTGGAGAGAAAGAAAGGAAGCATATTTTAAATGACTTGGTGACTAATATGATGTGAGGGGTGAGAAATAAGGCTAAGGGAACACTTAGGTCAGCAACTGTGTCAATTAAAGTGCCATTTCCTCAGATAAAGAGGAGAAGCCATTTCTTTTTGGTTGGCAGTACAGCTTTGGAAAGGGATAAGGTAGTAAGATTGCTTTTGAGAATGTTGAATAGAATAAGCACTTCTGAAATTGATTAGGCCTTTATTAAAGCATTAAACATATACTTAATTAATAGCTTCTGAATGTTCAATTCTAAATGAAAGAATGGCTGATCATCATCTACTTTAATTCTGTCCCAAAGAGTCACTGAGCAAAGAAAGATACTGGATAAGGGACAGTTGAGGGAGATCCTGTTTTGGATCACAGAAGCAAATATGTTTAGATACCAACATGTCTTGTGGGTTAAGCATCAGTTTCTCCTCATAAAGACAAAGCCATGTAGACCATGTAGCCCAAGACCAGTGCTCCAAATGAGAATTGCTATTTCTGGAGGCAAAAGTACGCTGAAGCCAGAGAGCATTTATGAAAGAGATAAAATGGGATCTAAGGGGATCTGGGTAGAATAGAACACATTCTATGCTCTGTGAGCCTTCTGAGAATCTCTCTAGAAGACCCCTGCTTAGGAGATCTCCTGTCACTCCGAATTTTGTTCACTGGACTTTTCATAGATGTAATGAATTAATTGTCATGCAGTATTTTGAAAATATATTCCTCCGTATATAAGTTGTAATGTCCATTAAGGCAAAAATTATAATTATCTTATTTATAGCTGTCAGGGTTCAGAGTTCAGTCAGAGAAGCAGAACCGCTAGCAGATACATCTGTGTAATAACAAAGGATTCGCTATAGGCATTTGACCTTATGTAGTGTGGGAGTTGGTGAGGCAGTCTCTGCAAGGCTGTTGTCTTCATGTCTCATGCTGAAGATTAAAGTCCATAAGCATGCAGGCAAGAGTTGAAGATGGATGGAATGTTGAGATCAAGAGTAGGCTGGAAACCTCAAGCATGGACTGAAACCCAGGTCAGTTCTTGTTTTCTCTGACAATAGTGGCGTGGATGTCCTGTAGCAACCTTCCATTTTGATGGAAATAAACACATATTCCTGGCTTATGAGTCAAGCCTAAGGAAGATCCAGGGAAGGTGAAGCATTAAAAGCCCAGCTGCTAGGTTACATCAGTAAAGTGAGCCAGCAGATCATTGACAATGTGAAATTCAGAATGGTTCTTGCTTCACTTGCATCTTAACAAATCTCTCATAAGAAATATCTCTTGTGGCCCACTCTAATCAGAAATAACAGAAAAGGGAATTCTGGGAACTGTTGTTCAGCCTAGCTAAATGGATATATTACAAAGCTACCACAATAGCTGTATCTTCAGCAACTTCAGAATGCCTATCATAGAGTAGGCACTAAATTAATGTTTATAGAGTAAATGAATAAATGAATGACCTGTGGAAGGAGGAGGGGTTTACCAAAGGCTGACATGAGTTCAAAGAGCAAGGATGAAATAAATGTTTTATCAATCCTTATGGTGATGTGCAATGGAGTATAAAGCCAAATGAGAACACACACACACCTCTTTCTGTTTCTGTCTCTCTTTCACATCTTCTCTCTTTTTCTCTTTAAAATGTGTGAAATATAGGTAATAAGTTAGTTGAAACAGCATTGTCCTAGTTTCCAGGCTATAAACTCATCACTGTAATAACTACAAAGCCTTTATAGTAATGGCATATGAGTAGGAATTTGTGAAATGAAATTTTTGGCAGTTCATTAGTAGATTTGGGTTTTGCCTCAGCCTTAGGGAACAGAAGGGATCCCAGAAGGTACAGCAATCAGCAGATGAACTAACCCTCCCCTCAATAATGTGAAATGCTATTTTGAAAGAATTAAACAATGAGAAATAAAGCCTGGAAAATGAAATAATAGCTCATTAAAAATAATCTTTTTGAGTTATGTGGGATGGGAGAAAATACATTCTAATCGCCACTGTAATTCAAATAACTAATGTGGTAGTTTCAAAGAAATTTTGTTGTGTTCCCAAAAAGTCCTTTTACACTGGTTAGCTAAATGTTTCAAGGTCTGTATCATGCTTTAATTCCTTTTTTTCCCTGGAACCTATCAGAGTGCTGGCGTGTCTTAATGCTCAATAATAATTGTTGGAAGAATAAATGAGAGAATGAATTTAGAGCATTTAATAAGAGGCCTGGAAAATATTTACTTCACAAATTTGGCATGATTGGAAGAAGAGTCTGTAGTTAATGATACAGACTTGTAGGCAAAATACAACTTAGAACACTGAATAATGGGTTCTTATTGAGGCAACAAACTGGCCTGGGATGTTGATTCCTCCCTCAAGGTCACCCCTAAGGAAACTATAAAAGCTAGAGGAAAGCATGGATTTGAGGAAAGAAAAATTGAAAACCAGAGGACCTCTGAGGAGTCTGAGGTCTATCTTGGCTGTTTGGGAGTTTGGGGTAGGTGATGATTTAAGTATGAAGCAGAAACCCAAAGGGGTTAGCCTTAAGGACATGGGTTGTAGGGTCCTATGAAGCTTTGGTCCTGCTCTTTTACTGCAGAAATTGGACATAGTACTCTAGGCCTCCAGGGTATAGTAAGGGCAAGGATAAGATCAGAACTTGTCAAAGCCATATTGGTGCAACTGGATAAAAACTTGCAGGCTGGCCAGGCATGCTCAGGCATTCACATCTCCATTCCTCCAACCCCAGTAATAAAAGATTAGGACTCAAGGGCCTTTTCTTAGTGTTGCTGCCTCCTGAGTGTTTAAAGGTGAAACAATGATCAAAAGAGTTGCCTGATGGATTGGAAATAAATGGGAATGCTTAGCAGTCTCTGTTGTTTCTGGAGTTCTGTGTTTAGGAGCTTTTCCCCTTCCGACTCATTATATTCATCTGGACGTATACCATCCAGGCTCATCAGCCCTTCCTATTACAGATTCCACACAGAACATCAGGTACTCCATGACATGAGTTAAAATATACTAAGATACATGCGGCAAGATAATAAACACATACTGTACATATTATACCAAACTGTGATCGTCAGAATTGGCAAATAAGAATTTAGGAGTGAGTTAAATTTGAATTTCAGGTAAATTATGAATAATTTTTTAGTGTAAGTATGTGCCATATATTTGAGATGTACTAAAAAATTTTTTATGGTATATGTGAAATTCAGATCTGACTGGGAGTACTGTGTTATATCTGCCAACCCTACACCAAACAGACATAAACACATTAGAATGGTTGCCTTTTGAGGGTAGGGAGAGGGATGGATTTGGGAAAATTCAGATAAAATAGAATAAAATAGAGAAACAAAAAGTATAAAAACAAAAGAGGGCATATACTGATCCAGGATGATAAGTGCCCTACTCTGAGCATAATTAACTAGCACATTCTGAAAATAAAGAGAAATAAAGCCCAGTAGGTCTTGGAGAAAAAAGGACTCTTCTTCCATGAGTTATAGGAGCTTTATTATAGAAGAGATATGGAGATCACAGTGTGGGACTGACTTGTGAGATTCGCCGATAAATTAAAAAATGGGTTTGGGAATAACTATTTTTAGATAAGCAAAATACCTATTTTCATTCTTTCCGAAATTTCCATCATTAGTGAATAAAAATAAGGAACGGTCAGTGCTTTAAAATGATAAGTTCAGGGTTATTGTGTTATAAAAGCATATTTTGAAGTACCACACCAGGTTTCAACACACACAGGTAAAATGCTTGTACAGAATAATTACTTGTGCAGCAAAGAGTGAGTTCGAGCCTAACATGTTTTGGTCTCCTCCTGCAATTGCCCCTTAAAGAAAACACCCTCAGCCAAGATAAGCATGACTCTTGAATCATGAAGCCCCAAACCTATCATAAGCCGAAGTATTTTAGCAGCGAAGCCATTCTTACTCTCAGTCCTGAGACAAACATAAATAGTTTCCTCAGACCCACCATGGCAGTCAAAACACTGATATTTTGTACCTTGCAAGTCTGAAACAATGTGCAAATCAAAATGTTGGATTAACAAGCTCGTACAAGCAGCCAAATTCAAACAAGTGAGTTCACTCGTGGGGATATCCAGGTGAGCAAATTGCAGAATTCCTGGCTGGGTTCTTCTTTTCTTAATTAAAACAGTATCTGGTGTGGAAACTCTCCCCTCATTTGCAGCAACTTGAGATGTTGGCATCAAATAGAAACGAGAGCAAAATCCATAGACCTAAAAACCCAGTCCCTTCCAAATTCCCCACACTCATGCACAGGGGACACCACTTTCCTTTCACTCTTTATCTAATGAATTGTTCTTCACTCTCTATCCCCTTGCCCTCCAAATTCAAATCAGCTAAAGTTGCTACAATTCCTTGTGGCTTTAGGATACAGTTTCACTGGTTCTTCAGGGTTTACCTGTTTCCACCTCAGGCAAAGTCTGTTTCTAGAACTCTAGTCTCCCCGGTTTATGTTCATGAATTTGTCCCTAAAGTTCTCAACTGAGCAGCTGACATAAACTAGCAGTTATTCCTGAGAACAAAGATCTTTGAGCCAATTTCAGATTTTCATAATAAACAATTAAATAGCCCTCTGCGATTTGGCTCGTATCATTCACCTACAGCCTAGTAGCTGTAGTATAGGGTCTGAAGTATATTATACTGAGTGCTTTGAAATCCAAACTCTGATGGCCAGTGGCTGTGTAAATATGGCAAATCTCAGCTTTTCTTAACTGCATTTGCTAATGAACCAACCAAATACAATCTTTATTTCTTTAACTTTTCCATTAAAGTTCTTCAAAGAAAAAGCTGAGCAGCAAACCCATTTCTAGGAGAAAATATTTGAGGTCTATGCCATTTAATTAGCTTGTGGTCTTGGGCAGGTAATTTCCTGTTTATATTCATATATGTTCATATATATATTGTACCTACCTGATGATATTGTGGGCATTAAAAATTCAACAAATATTTTTTGAGTGTCTGTAATGTATGCCTTCAGTAAACAAGATGGTCTCTTAGAACTTATATCTTAGTGTGGGAAGACAGATAATAAGCAAATAGGCAAATGTTCAACAGCATAAATAGCAACAAATAGGTGATTCATCATGAAATATAGCGTATGTACACTTTCAGAAATATTTGGCTTGTTTTTTACTTCATTTAATCATATACTTATATATTAAAGAAATGGAATTATATGTTTACTCTCCTAGGTACTCTACCAAATAAATCAGGATTGGTAAACTTTTTCTGTAAAGGGACAGATAATATGCATTTTAGGCTCAGAGGGCCATAAGGTCTCTGTTACAACTGTTCATCTCTGCCATTGCAGTGCAAATGCAGCCATAGATAATACATCAACAAATAGGCATGGCCGTGTTCAATTAAAACTTTATTTATGGGCACTGAACTTTGAATTTCAAATACTTTTCATGTGTCAGTAAATATTAATCTTCTTTTATTTGTTTTCAACCATTTAAAAATATGATAATGATTCATATTTGGTGCATGATTCAAAACAGGCAACAGACTGACTGGATTGGGCCCCAAAGATCCCTGATCTAGACCAGTTTCTCAAACTTTAATATGTGTATAAATTGCTTGAGATCCTGTTAAAATGCAGATTCGATTTCGTAGATCTGGAATGAGACCTGAGATTCTGTCCTTCCACCAAGCTCCCAGGGAATACAGCTGTTACATGACTGGAATAGTGAAAATATAAAAAATATCTTTGTCAACACAGAAAAAGTTGTGCAAGAATACAGAGACACGTGCTACAGAATATATCTCTGGATAGGACAGCAGGAAAATGAGGAGTAAATAGAACTTTCCCTATTTTTCCTTAAATTTCTCTTTTGCTTGATTTTTTTTAAAACTTAGATTTTATTTCTAAAATAATTGTTTTTTAAGAATATGAAATTCAGGGCAGACAAAAACAAACTTGGCAGAGTCATAGGATGGAATTTTAGGAAGTTATTAAACTCATGATTTTTAAGAATAGTAACAGACATAAAATATGTATAATATCACATTAATAGAAGATTAGTAACAGACATGAAAAATATGTTAATCATACGTTAATCATGTTAATAGAAAAAATCCAGCATATACACAGCACATATTGTACCATACACACACATATACATACCCACAAAAAAGAAACAACACAGAATGTTGCCAATGATTATATATAGGGAATGAAATAAGAGGGATTTTTACTTTTTTTCTCTGTACTTTCCATATTTTCTAAATTTTCCATGGTTAACATGTATTATTTTAAAATCAGAAAAATGAGATACTTTTTACACAAGATGAAGAAACAAATTAAAAATTGACATGCTAAAGTCATCAGTTACTCTTCACTCTCAGTCAAGGAAATTTAATTTATTAAGTTATTTAGAGAATGCTCCCTGAGCATAGGCCTCTGACCTTGAGAAAGTAGTAGTAGTAGCATTTTTGGTCTACAAGGTTGGAAACCTCCAGTCAAAGTCCAACAGCTAATAAGCGGCAAGACCTAAACTCCAGCTGAGGCCTTCCAACTACAAGCCTTGTGTTCCTTCTCCTCTTTACTGCTTCTGTCTGAGCAAATGTGGAGGCATGCATGGCAGCTCACTGTCCAGTCAGATCTCCAGGTAGAACCACCCTAGAGAGAACTGTAAATTTACCAAGGCTTGGCTTAAGCAGTGGTATAAACTAAAATGGTACTTTAATTTTAACAGATATATCCAAAGAGGTGTACTTCACATGTTGAAATTTGAAGATACTTACAGGTTGGAAGGGAGGAAGATTTTTCATCTTAAGAACTGGGCAATTACATAAAACAAAGTCTTAATTATTCTTTCTTTGGAGAACAGAAATGCCACATATTTTTGTTCTGTCTGAGGCATATGAAAGGAAATACAAATTTATGAAATAAACCTTAGATAATAAATCATGTGACTTCTGGATGAATCCTCACCATCTTGCTAGGTAGCTTTGTTTTGATAACATTTACTCATTGTGCTCAAATTGTAGAACTTCCACCCTGTTGTCTTCCTTTTCCTCTCTGGGACCATGTGGAAAAATCATGAGATTTATAAGGCTCTGTGAGGGACGAGAATCTCAGAACATCCCCATCATCCTGCTTAGGAAACTGATGTCATGATTTTGCTCTTTTCATTTCAATACCCTATGTCTGAGTCTAGCTTTAAGAATGTCAAAGCCTTGGATACTCTATCTCATTTAATTCTAACAACATCATATAACTAGGCTGGACAGGGTCTCTTAAGACACAGCTCAGAATTGTTGCATGACTTGCCTAAGGACACACAGCATGTAGATGGTAAAAATAGAAGTGAAAGTCTTCTGATTCTGGGCCCAATTCTCTTTTCACTAAAACTTCCTGTGGATTTTGCAAAGGGGTTAAACCCAGAGCCAGATGATAAACAACTAGGTTTGTTAGGATGTTTTACTTTGTTTCAAGTTAAAGTTTCTGTAGTTTTTTGGATTCTACATTGAATCCAATGTAAGTGAAACAGGAATTGAAGTAAACTAGGGCACACTGAGCCTTGTTGTTACGTGTCAAAATACCATTGGATTTGTCTATTTAAATACATTCCAGGATTTTTCACAACAAAGAACAAATCAATGCATGCATTCTTGAGTAAGATGCTTTATGAATTTGGGAGTTTCATTTTTGTGATTTTCTTGGTATCCTGATTACTATTAATACCAAGTTTATCTTTTGATCTAAGATAAATGATATTTTTTTAAAAGAAATTGCCATTGAAGTTGCTACTGTTTTGGCTTTGATATGTTGCTTTATTCACATTTTCTTATTTTTCCTACTATATATTACATTTCAGGGTCTTTGCAATCTTTTCATTTGCAAAATTCCAATTATAGATTTTTAATAAAAGGGTGTGGTTGGATTTATTTGTTATTGTAGATTGAGTAAAAATCCATTAGTAAATTAAACTGAAATTACTTCTTTCACAAAGGAAGAAATTTATAAATCAAGAAACCCAAGGTTACCATAGCAATCTGTGGCATCTAAAGATTGGAAACAGAGGACTATATTCTCCTTTGTAGAAAACACTTCATTAGAGAAAAGATATATGTTATGTCTTTAGGGTGGAATATGACAATAAAAGTAGATCATCACTTAACAAAAATACTTTCATTTTTCCCCCAACTAAAAATAATGCAAGGTAATTTAGAATGATTTTTTAGAAAAAAAATATGTATAATATTTCTGTCTTTGGCACCGTTTGGTATTTATTCAATAACAGGAATGGGGGAGGATTGCATACTTAGCTGACTATATTTATTGAAAATACCCTAACTGTAGCAAAAATGTTAGGTGGAAAGCTGGAAAAAAGGAATAAGATTAGAGAGAGGAAAGCATTTTTTGAAAAGCAAGAAGAGAATCAAAAGGGGAGCCAAGTCAGTCAAATCTGAGGTGGACTTTCTCTAGGAATGAACACAAAATTTGTGTGTGTGTGTGTGAGCGTTTGTGTGTGCTATATGTGTCTTTGCATGGTTTCTGGTCTTTTGGCTCATTAGAGACATACCAAATAGACCTGCTGCAGTGGACATCTGTTGTTTTTGCCTGCCCAGCATCCATTCCCCCTTCTTTTGGTAACAGCATTTTAATTTTCCTTTGAAAAACTACACTTTGCCCACCATGTATAATCCTTGTGTGATATTCATTCAAGGTGTCTTGCTTTCCTCTGGCCAAAGGGTAGGCACCTGACCCCAGTAGGTCAGCCAGACTCTCCCATGGGTGTCTGAATCTTTCACAAATGATATATGGGCAGAAAATGGCTGGCAGGGATCCATCTCAACTGTAACACCGTGAAGAGATTCTCCTTTGCTTCCTGCAATTTTGATACTCAGAGCCTCCCAGTTTCCATTTTTTCAGATGGCTGATTGCTCAGGTTTTCCTTGTATTCAGATTTTTAAAAATTAGCTTGCCAAAGACAACAATAGATTTTAGCCACAGACTGAGACTCCAGACCATGAAGAAGCCAGATGAGAAAGAAGGCCACGCAGTTCTCTAAGTATTTTATATAAATGGGATGATTCATAAAAGTAGTTTAAAAAGACCTTAGTGTAAAGAAGTAATCAGCTTTTTATGAAGGACATGAGCACAAGGGCTGTTGTTGTGATTTGGATATTCAATGGCATACCCTGAGACTCATACTTGTTGTTTTTTTTTATTAATATTAGCTTTCAGAACTCATTTCTTTTATTTCTTTTTTTTATTTTTTTAAAGATTTTATTTATTTGACAGAGAGAGACACAGTGAGAGAGGGAACACAAGCAGGGGGAGTGGGAAAGGGAGAAGAAGGCTTCCCGTGGAGCAGGGAGCCGGATGCGGGGCTCGATCCCAGGATCCCGGGATCATGACCTGAGCCGAAGGCAGACGCTTAACGACTGAGCCACCCAGGTGCCCCAGAACTCATTTCTTTTAATGAGTTAGAGAAAATTAGCCCATTTTTCAGATGAAAAAAAAAAAATTGTATCTTTGATAAATGACTTAGTCAAATAACAAAACTAGTAAGTAGAAAAGCCTAATCAGGTTTTTGTTCTTGACAATCAGAACTTCTGTACTTTCTGTAATTAAAAAAAATTCCAAATTCTGTAAGTTTTATATACTACACTATAGCTAATGTGTATGGTGTCATATGGAAGGCATTGTATATTGGGATTTCTCTCCATGTTGAAAGATTGTTTCAGTCTCAGAAGAGTTTCAGTTTTTTTCCAAGCCTTAGATGTTCTGAACCTTATATACCCCCTCTAGAAGTAGTAATTAATAGTAATGCTGCTAATAGTAATAGTCAAACATTGTAGACCACTTGTTATTTCTCAGTCTCTGTGTTAGCCCCAGTATATAGATTATTTCATTTAACCCTCAAAACAGCATTTCAGAGTGGCCATTACTATTAATACTATTATCTTCTTTTCATAGAAGAAGAAACAAGTTTAGAGAAGTGGATGTGAGCTGCCCACAGTCTCCCAGGTACTGAGAGGTGGGGAGAGGATGCAAACACAGCAAGTTTCACTCCCAAGCCTGACTCCCCTCACACCACAGTCCCACCCCCACAACTCTAACTTTAGTTTTGCTTGGTGGGCTTCATCTTTGAGTTACCGTTCCTTAAAGGGTTGTGTTAAAAGTTACTAAGAACAATATCCTCCTTTCTTTCATAACAATAAAAAAAAATCAATTAAATTCTCCTTTAGCAGTAGGATATCATTCCCTTTTTAAAAAAAGTTAATAATTGTACTCAATTCAGAAGGTACTGGGGGAGGCCCCCTTCCCACCCTATCTCCCAGGCATCTGGCTCTTCTCCTGTTTGCTCTATTTTAAGCCCCAACTACAGTCAATCCTTGGTTAAACTTCCTGGCCATTGGTTGCTCCCTCCCATGTCCTCCCATTGGACGTGACAGTTAAAATACAAATTTTTGGTTATATAGCTGTCTTCCTCATTAGACTATGTATCGCTCTAAGTTTACAACTCATTATTCATTGTTATATTCCCAGAGGCTTGCACATTACCTGGCGCATGGCAGCACTCTGTAATGTCACTGAATAAATGGTCTAATGAAGTCTTTATTTGAAATCCAAATTGACCTCCACCTCACAAGTACATTTTTAAAAACAGAGCTCCCTACGCTTAATGTCTTCCCCTTCCCTTGATTTTAATTATTTACATTACAATTATTTAATCATGTGGCAGATAATTAAGGGATACATTATTTATGTTAAATAAATTAGCCCGCCATCGCTTCTCTCCTTCCCCTTGGCTGCAGAGCCTGAGCTTCAGTCATCCTACAAGGAGTTCTGGCATCTTCTGGGCCCAGGCGGCAGCACCATCATGGTTGCCTGTCCTGCCAGTTTCTTTGACACGTTTGCCTGTGGGCATTTGTGCTCCCACTCTCTTTTCTCCATCCTGTTGCTTCTCTGCCTTGGTTGTTAGTCCTAGAAGCTGTGTGACCATAGGCAGCCCCTTAACTCATTTGGGTCTCAGTTTCCTCATCTCTTAATGGTTCACAGAATTGTGGTAAGGATTTAATGCTCTACTGCCTTGGACCTTTTCATAAAGAAAATGCCAGCTTAAACAATTTTATGCTCTAAAAATGCATTAGTGTCCTATTATATGTCTGTGGGAGGCATCTATATTTACCAGCAATAAATTAGATTTACAAATCTATGGAATGCTAGAGCTGGAAGCGTTTAATCATAATAATCTATTCCAATTTCTCTTTCTGCAGATGAGAAAATAGGCTGAGTGCATAAGTCATTTCCCCAAGATTTACTAAACTATTAAGAGCAGTGGTGAATATTTATTAATAATAACTAACATTTAATGAGTCTTGGTCTGTACAAGGCATTGCGCTAAGGGTTTCACATACTTTATTGCATTTAATGATCACAAAGATACCTGAGAAAAAGTATTACTCATTTGACTGGTAAAGAAACTGAGGCAGAGGGTTTATATAATCTGCCCATAGGCGTGGAGGTAGTAAGTGGCAGTGTTAGGGCTCAAGCCCAAGCTCCTCTTAGATCAAGAACCCAAATTCTTGCTGATTATGCTAAATTACTTTTTCAACAGTAATCATTCAGGAGTAGGCCTCCAACTAGGTGAGTTTGAAAGTATTGAATCTTTGTGATACTATCACTTAGCCTACCAGATCCCCAGATATACATCTTATAGGTGTATAGCTCACCTCACAAAGAATGCCTCTTTGTTGCAGAGACAAAGCCACACTAGGTCCCCAATGACCTTGTGATAGAGTTGCATGGCTGGGCTCTGAATGTCAGCATCCCTGCATCTATTTAGGTATCTTCGTGATGTCAGCATTTGGGCTTACGGAGTTTTAACATTTGTAAGAGTGCCCTTTCTTTTACCATCAAATACAATATGCTCTCTGCAATATTTGGAGGATTTTCACACCTAATGGATCCTTCTGAGCACATTGGTTAATAACATATATTTAATCTCTAGACAATGGCTATTCCCTCTGATTTAAGTAGGCTTATAGTTGTGTGGTGTGTGACACTCTAGTATTCTGTCAGCCCCCAAATAGAGCTTTTTGATTTCAGATGTTGAATATAACTGTTGATTCTGGCTCAGCAGTCTTCCATTTCTGTCCAGTGTTTATATGGAAGCAGTGGAACGCTTAAGGGAATTTATGTAGCATACCAGTACTTTAGTTCACACGAGGGAAGACAGTGTGCCCATATTTGCTGCATGAACTATGTGTTTTATTAAATCTGCAACAATGGTTGAACATGCTGTGTTGCACAGAAGACAGTGTTTTCCCCAGAGAAGAGATCCTGTGTCTGATTGACAGGGCAGGTGACCAGAAGGTCAAGGTTGCTTAGTGGTACGGCCATCTGTTATTTTGGCAAGTATCTGACTGGAGGGCATTAATGTGTGTGTAATTTCCCACTTGATATGAGAATAAGGCTAAAAAGACACTGTCGTCATTGGGAGCTTCAGGGCAGACCAGCAGCAGCAGTCTCCCTCCCAGCTTTCTGCTCAGAGTGGCACAGTCTGTGATCAGCTCTCTTTTCTGGGTCCCCCTCTCTGGCAAATCATTGAGAGGGCAGCTCATTTTGGCATAGTGCTTAAACAGAAAAATAAAAAGCAGCTCTCCTCAGGGGGATTATAGTAAATAGTTTAAAATCACTCTTAAAGGTCTTGATCATTATAAACCTTTTTCTAAAGTAAAAGAGCCAACTCTTCAGTTTTGCCAGAAAGCAGTGAAATCTCAGTATCTATTCATATGTTCACTCCTCATTGCCCCATTTGGCTGAGATGTCTGTGCTGAAACAGAGGATTTTGATTAAGCACTTACTATGCAAGGAGATATTTACCTATTGTTAAATTGTTGAGCCTGCTGTACAGGTGAGAACGAAAGGGATAGCTCTGCAGCTTTTCTGGTAAATGGGCAAGTAACTTCTTTGAACATTCATCAATGCCAAATTCTCCACGAGTAAAACATTTCAGAGAAAGATCACTTATAAAAATGTCTTCACAGCCAACATGAAAGCATAGGTGAGCCATATTGACTAACAGGAAACAAGATTTCAACTTCCTAATAAATGCATTGGTGTCTGCTGCTATCTATTGATTTCCTAAGTTCAGGCAGCTCTTCCTTTTAAATTAAAACAGGGAATAAAAGCAGATGGAGAAGAAATTCTTAAGCAGACTATAAGTGAATAGAAAAAATAACATATTTTCAGACATGGTGTACTTTGAGAAAGAATAAAGTCACCCAAAGAAGTAGGAGGATTTAGCAAGAAGACTGTTCTTGTTGAAGTTTAGTTTTTGGTAGAGCACTTCAATTCCCTAGAAATGTTAGTCTAATGGAGGACCAGCATGTGTAAGTAAAACTTTCAGAAGATATGTAAAAACTTTGAAACAGTATGAAGATAAATCCACATCTCTCTTTTCTCATGATTTTTATCTCTGTCAAAATTGTGGCTGAAGACATTCAGGTAAATGTATATACGTTAATAGACTATAGAGTAGCATTAACTCTGCAAGGCAATCGAGGCTTGCCCAAAAAGACATCTTGCTTTTCTTACCTCAGAGGGATGAAGGGATTTGGGGCACTTTGGTGGGATTTGGAATGGGGGAATCTAGTTGTTTTTAGTTTTTGCTTTTGATTGGTACCAAGAAAACCATTCCTCAAAAAGTACTGCTTTTCTTATATTCTTCTAAATGTATTCAGATAATTTTCTATGACAATTATTCAATAATCTTCTCTACTTTTTATTATCATAGGAAGAAACTCAAAACTGAGTACCATAAAAAATAAAAGACCATTCACTTCACATGCCTATATAAAAAGAAAAGGATATAGATTTGTTATCAGCTAAAACTTCCACCTGAGGAATAATTATGTTTTGGAACATGGATTTCTTTCTTGTTTTGTTTTATTTTCCTGTTTGGGATTTGCTGAGCTTCTTGAGCTGTCGGTTTATGTCTTTAACCAAACTTGAGAAGTTTTCACCATTATATTTATTCAAAATCTTTTTAGTACTGTACTCTTTCTTTTGAGACAGACATTCTGTTACCATCTCATAGGTTCTGGAGACTCTGTTCATTTTTTTGGTTTGTACTTCTTTTGGAAAAGATTATATTTATTTATTTATATGAGAGAGAGAGAGAGAGAGAGAGAGAGAGAGCAGAGAGGGAGAGTGAGTGGGTGAAGCAGACTCCCTGCTGAGCAGAGAGCCCAATGTGGGGCCCTGGGATCATGACCGGAGCCAAAGGCAGATGCTTAACTGACTGAGCCACCCAGGCACCCAACTCTGTTCAGTTTTAAAAAATTTCTTTTACCTTTGTTTTTAAGATTGTTCTTTCTTTAGGTTCACTCTTTCCCTTGTCCTCTCCATTCTGCTACTGAGCCCATCCAGTGAGTAGTTCATTTATTGTATTTTTTCAGTTCATTAATAGAGTTAATTCTTCTTTTTATCATTATTTTCTTTGAGGAGACTCTATTTTCATTTTGCTTCAAGTCTATTTGCAATTATTTGTTGAATTATTTTTATGCTTTAAATTCTTCATCAAATAATTCCAGTTTCTATCATCTGGGTGTGAATGTCTGTTAATTGTCTTTTCCCATATAAGTGGAGATTTTCCTGGTTCTGGTATGTCTGATAATTTTGTGCTAAGTTCTAGATATTTTCAATATTATGTTATGAGATTCTGAGTCTTGTTGTATCCTAAGGAGACTATTTACATTTTTGTTTGTGCAGTTAAATTCAAGCTCCAAGTTACAATGCACCTTCTTTGGGCTGAGGCCCTGATGTCACTTCAGTGTTCAGATTCTCTGTTAGTGCTATTCAGATCTGTTCTACCTGTGTGCCACATAGTGGCCACTCTGGGTTCTGGATAGTGGTTTGTTTGTTAATTCAGCTCTCAAATTATGTAATGTGCTGATTAGAATTAGATGCTCACGTGCCGAGTCTTTTTATGAAGAAGTTTATGGTGTGACTATCTCAAACTTCTGTACAGTCTTCCTACTGTTTCCCATTTCCTTGAAGTGCCTTTTTGTAGCGTTCTATTCAGAGTGCTGGGGCTTTGGTAACCCAACACCCAATTTTGCTGTCTACTAGTGTGATTATGTCTGCATCCTGGGCCAAGTTGTATAAGGGCAGAGAGACAAAAATAATACACCGATGTTATCCTCACACTCTTGCAACCGTAGCTCCACAAAAGAGAGAGGAAAGTACTCCTCCCTCAGATTTTTGGCTCAGGTGGGCTCCCATGTCTGCCACTACGTTTGTGGTCTGTAGCACAGGATTGCTTAGGGGCTGGAGTGTGAGACAGTGGAGAAGATAATGAAAGAAGAAAAGTGGGGATTTCTGCCCTCTCTCTGAGTGTTGGAAGTTCTCTTCCAGGCAGAATCAGAGGGAGCCTTCTCTGTGCCTCAGTGGCCCCTTTTAGGTGTCAGATTACTTTGAGATTAAATTGAGGGAAACAAGAAAAACATGGGTAAGCTCAATGCCACTTCAGTGGTACTACGAATTCTTGGCTTCTTACCCAAATCTGCTTGCTACTATTTATTTTTCAGAGTCCTTGAAGAGTCCCTTCATTCATTCTGTCCAGGTTTTACAGATATTTACAGTGTAAGAGTGGGGTGTGTTTATTCCATCTAATCTGGCCCTAAAACAAGTGTGCTTAAAGTATTAGTAATGATATGGCCAGTCTGACATAAAGCTTTTAAAATACTTAAAGTTTTGGAATTTATAATGCTAAGTGCCACTAATTCAGCTTTAGTATTAATACCAAAACAAAAGGCTACAACTATAAATCAGTGAATTTAAAAAAAAAATTATTTTGTTATATTTTTTGAATGTTGTCCATGGAGTGAGTAGCAATCACAAAAGATTATCCCTCTTCAAGCTCACAAGCTATCTTAAGTGAAACTTCAAACCTGCCGCAGTAAGTACTTTTTGTGCTTATGGCTCATCATTTTTTTGTGAACTGAACTGAACTGAAAAATAGTACTTTTAAACAAAGCTATACTGTCTACCTTGTTAAAAAAGAGGGAGGGGGAGGACCAAATGGTGGCTCCAAAAAAAATCATTATGTACAACTCTTTCACATTTTTTGGATTCTACATAAATCCATGTCTAATACAATTTTAAATTGATTTGTGTCAGGGAATGCAGAGTACCTTTGGACCTCGGGGGTCCATCTAAATATCTTTAACAGATGTTTTAGGTAAGATTTCTTCTTAAGAAAAAAAACTAAAGCAAAGGTTTTGGGTATCCAAGATATGAGGCATCTCTGGAAGCCTTCTTATTTTCTCCTAAGTGGAAGGGTGGATGCAATTGGAAATATGGTCCCTTGTAATATTGCTGGCCTTTTCTGGCACCTCTCTACTCTTCTTTCCCATTTCTATAAGGTCATTCCGTCTTGTCCTAGACAAGATGATGAGTGATCACTTAGTAAAGTTTTGGCTGAAAATTCTTCTTTTTCTTTTTATTTTTTTTTAAAGATTTTATTTATTTATTTGAGACAGAGAGAATGAGAGAGAGAGAGAGCACATGGGAGGGGGGAGGGTCAGAGGGAGAAGCAGGCTCCCCGCCGAGCAGGGAGCCCGATGCGGGACTCGATCCAGGGACTCCAGGATCATGACCTGAGCCGAAGGCAGTCGCTTAACCAACTGAGCCACCCAGGCGCCCTGGCTGAAAATTCTATTATACCTTTTATAAGATACAAACTATTAAACTATTAAACAATAGATAGAATGAAAGGACGAAATCCAGTGATAGAATTTTGGTCGTGGTAGCTGGCAAGAGAGAAAAATTCTGAGTTAAGGGCAATCCCTTTCCTTTAAAATTAAACCATGTCTGTAAATGCTTATTTATAACCTTATGTCCATCCTATACCTCTTTATTGTCTTTAAAATACATTGTTTTGAGCACTGTCATTCATACAGCTGGAAAAGGTGAATTGTACGTACCATCATCATATGCAAGAGTAATTTAATAACCATTTATTAGCGTATTAGCAGATGAGGGCAGCAGTTCCTTTAACAGACTGTAAAAGGTATCTTTGGGTGTTCTTTTTTTCCCAGTGACTTGGTGCTTTTTGTTCTGTGATGACAATATTCTACTTCCAAAAGGCATGACTCAGTCTGTAAGACAGTGTCTTCTTACTTGCAGAATCAGAGCACTAATATTGAAAGAATGCATCCCTTCACTTAGAGTTTGCGATTTCTCAGGTTTCCAAGTGACAAAAAATATTTGATGCTACCCATGATATAATAATGCTAATAGCTAAAATTCAGCAGGTACTTTTATGTGCCCTGCACTATGTTAAACACAGTACATGTATTAAGTAATCCAATATTTGCCATGCAGCCTATGTGGGAAGATAATGTTTTTGTTCATATTTTACAGATATATTAAACTGACACTTGGAAAGGTGACATAAATTATCTCAGGATAATTTGGGTGGCAAATGGCGGAGCTGGCATTTAAACCTAGATTTTTCTAACATCAAAGCCAGTATCTTTTCTAGTTGGCTGTAAATAAATAGGAAACAGCTGTTGCTCATAACCTTTTACTTTACCTTTTATTTTTTCTATTAATCCTCACCCACTTTTGCAGTCTCATTAGACCTCCCTTACCCCCCACCAAAGCCACTTCAGGTGTTTTAGATGTTCCCAGGCATTTCTTCTAGGGCTCCTGAAATAGTCTTTGTAGCAATTACATACCATCCAGGTTTTACCTTCTTTTCTGGCTTCCATGGGGCTACAAGAAAGAGGGTCTCCACTGCCTTTTCTTCAATGACCACTCTTGCTACCCTCATGGGATCCCAGAAGTTCCATTGTCCTGACACCTCACTACACCTAAAATGTATCCTTAGAGACACTGGTATTGACTCTCCCTTTCCCATCATGATCTAACATATTAGCTGTTGGTTGGAGTCCTGTTTTCCAACTCTTCACAATGCCATCTTCCTCTCATCTTCAAGTCTCCTCAAAGAAGTCTTCTTTGATCATATCATCTAAACTTTATCTGTACTCCCATTCATGTTCATTTCCATTGGGTCACTAATCACAATATATCTATATATCTATATACTTATATAAGTTATATATTATAAATATATATACTTTTTTTTTCCTGCTTAACTTATTTGTCTTTTCTTCCACTAGATAGTAAATTCCATGAAAAACAGATTCTTCTCTATTTTACTTTTTGGAGTGTTCCTAATGATTAGCATTGTGCCTGACGTGCGGTAAGCATTGAATAAATACTTGTTGAATGCATGAATGAATTTCAGCCTGGGGTTGAACCCCTTAAATTAGGCATAAGATTTAATGTAATCAACATATAAAGGCAGCTGCATATACCCCAAGGCATAGGACAAAAATACTAGAAATTATATTAATACTTACTATTTATATAAATATGGATAATGGAATTAACTTTAACAACATTTTACATACAACTTAATCTGAAGTATCTTTGGGAAGAGTGGGAAGTCCATGTGATGGGGTTGTTGACGGAGGCCCACTCACTCCTTTGTCTTTATTGAACACATTGAGACATATTGCAATTTATATATGCTCTGCTAAATGGATTTGCAGAATATATTGCCAAGTTTTAACTAAACTAAAATGGGCAAATAGCCTAAATGGATTCTTTTAATGAAACTGTGGATTGGAGATGATAAAATACTAATAATGGAAGCATAAATGAGCAATTGAAAATGAAAGGACACTTCTAGTAATAGAATGAGATCTCCAGAAGCCACAAAACCAGGTATAAAACAAGCAAACAAATAATGATTATCTAATCACATTTGACTGATCGAAAAGTTAGTGTCCACAGATTTAATTTATCAAGAAGAATATCTGATGTAAAGATTTCTATTTACTGTTGCCAAGGATCAACTTTGCACTGTGTGTTGTGCCTTGAGATATTAGCCAACGTTGGTAGAGTGAAGCCATCACAATTAGTCAGACATTTAAAAATAAACCATCTGGAACGTGAAGGCAAACTTTAGAGTTGCTTGAAGGCATACCCTAGAGTTGTTTCAGGGATAGGATATTAAAAGATATGCAATGCTCATTCTAGCACCTTACAAAATTGTATTGTACTTAATGATGAATGTTGAGAAGCCTATTTTGAGGTTTCTTAAAAGCAAGAAATAAAAAGCCACATACTTGTTCTTCCTGCTACTGCAAAAATAGCTGAAATAATACACAAAAAGTAATATAAAGTATAAACTAATATACTTACATTTGTCAATACATACTATAAGATATCAGTAACTATTTGAAGAAACGATCATCATTTTGAATTGTGAACTATGGAACTTATCTATGCAGTATGTATGTATGTATGTATGTTTGTAGGTATTTATTTTTATTTGAGAGAGAGAAGGAGAGAGCAAGCGAGAAAGCACAAGCAGGGGGAGCTGCAGAGGGAGAGGGGGAAGCAGGCTCCCTACGGAGCAGGGAGCCCAACATGGGGCTCGACCCCAGGGTCCTGGGGTCATGACCTGAACTAAAGGCAGACACTTAACCGACTGAACCACCCAGGCGCCCCTTATCTATGCACTTTAATAAGTGCACTGATACTACAGTTTGTCCTAAATGATGGTATTTGCTAAATTTTTATTCCGCAGTGTTTTACAAAAATAACTTTTTTTGAGCCATTAAGGAGTAATGTTCCAAGAAGTTATTTTTCACTCTTGCACGGCTTCTCTGATGCAGATTGTGTTTTATGGAAAAGTGTGGGATTATATCAGTAGGTGGAATTACTGATGACAAAGGTTCATTGACTAGAATAAAAAACTGTTAAGGATTAAGGTTATAAAAAAGACACCAGACATAGAGTTCATTCACCACTTCATCCAGGGGTAAACTAAAAATGCACATATTAATACAAGTTATCAACAATGTGGTTAATTTTTTAAAGCAAGAGTATTAAAATATAGAAGCGTCTTTATACACTATGTAATGAAATGGAGATTGATCATAAGGACTTCTGTTCCTCAGAGAGATTCTCAGAGTTTTTCTTAGCAAAGTTCTTAAAAGTGTTATTGAATTGAAAGGTGAATTATGTGTTACTGTGCTACCTAGCAGTTATATATTTTAAAAAGGCACACTTAAAGAATCTCTTTGGTAATATTTTCACAGTGAGTGTGAAAGAAGTACATATTTTTAAAAACTTTTGGGGCACCTGGGTGGCTCATTCGTTGGGTGTCTGCCTTCGGCTCGGGTCATGATCCCGGGGCCCTGGGATCGGGTCCCGCATCGGGCTCCCTGCTCTGCGGGAAGCCTGCTTCTCCCTCTCCCACTCCCTCTGCTTGTGTTCCCTCTCTCGCTGTGTCTCTCTCTGTCAAATAAATAAATAAAATCTTAAAAAAAAATAAATAAAATAAATAAAAAATAAAAACTTTTGCTGTGGAAATGCATTTTGAAATACAATATTTTTTAAAGTTTATATTTTTTTTTTTTAAAGATTTTATTTATTTATTTGAGAGAGAGAATGAGAGAGAGAGAGCACATGAGAGGCGGGGAGGGTCAGAGGGAGAAGCAGACTCCCTGCCGAGCAGGGAGCCCGATGTGGGACTCGATCCCGGGACTCCAGGATCATGACCTGAGCCGAAGGCAGTCGCTCAACCACCTGAGCCACCCAGGCGCCCCTAAAGTTTATATTGAAAGTCAGTTTAGTTGCTCTTGAAAACAATGTGTGTGACATTTAAAAAAGAACTCATGTCTGAGCACTTAAAAATTTGGATAGTGTATCGTCAAATTTATTTAAAAATCTTCAAAATGATATTTTAAGTTGGGTTGTGAACTGATCTTTTACAAATGAAATATTAGTAACACTTTATGAATAGTTTGCAATAATAACTGACATTAAAGAAGATTAAAATTTATGAACTACATTTAAGCAAAAAATACCCTTCCATAATTGGTTGATGAGATTGAAAAATGATTATCATGATTTAGTAAGCATAGTCAATGATTTGTGAGGTTTCCTTTTTATCAGTGACAATGATTAAGAACACATGATTTAAAACAAAACAAAACAAAACAAAACTTGGAACCAGACCTGTGAGTCACTGTAACAGAAAGGGAATATTCAGTCACTTCACCTTCATTAAAAATATATTAAAGATGATGATGATGATATTCTCATACTTTTAGACCCTGAAATACAGGAACAGAAAAAGAATAGATATTGAATTAATCCACAATATGTTTTGTTTTCCTAATATCCAAATACAACCATTTCCTCATTCTTAAAAATTTGCTAATAAAACACAAAAGCAATACGATGCCTATTTGTCAAAATAATGCTACTGTCTGCAATATAAATGGCATTAATAAAACTTATTAATATATTTTAGAAAGATCATGATGTTTTGGATCATTAATAAATAATTACAATTTGGGGCTCCTGGGTGTCTTTGTTGTTAGGTGTCTGACTCTTAGTTTTGGCTCAGGTCATGATCTCAGAGTCCTGGGGTCCAGTCTGGCATAAGGCTCTGCACGGAGCCAGAGAGTCTGTTTGAGGATTGTCTCCCTCTCCCCCCCACCCCCTGCTTGTATGTGGGCTCGCATTCTTTCTCTCCCAAATAAATAAATCTTTAAAAAATTAATAACTAATTATAATTTTAAATGACTTTAATTGCCATAAGTTAAATATTATAACATTTTATGCTTATCTCATACTTTTAAATTTCTATTTTTCATGAATTTCATGAAATTAGTGCAGTGCTAAATGCATATAATGTGCATTTAAATAAGAATTTATTGGATTCATGCTCAACAGATTTCCACTGGGCAGAGTGCTCAGTTTAAAATGTTGATAGGCCAGTGGAATGAGTTTTCTGTCTATGGGCAGCAATAGAGAATGGTGGCTTATTGCATTGATTTTGGAGTTAGATCTGTGTTTGAAGATCAGGCCTGCTCTGTACTTGCCAGTTAATTCAGTTCCCTGAATCCTAGTTTTTTCCTCCTTACAATGGAGTCTACTTCATACCATTACAATGGGAGGTATATTATGTAAAACATAGAGCACCGTGGTGGTACCTAATAAGAGTGTGATAGGTTTAAATTTTTTGCAAGTGACATTGTATGTAGGTTTTCATAAAATATGTAGGGAGGAGACAACATATGTATTGGACATATTTGTCCCAGGCAGATAAGAATTTTATCTGTACACCTGAACAAGAATGATAACACATATAATTGTACCAAAAATGGAAACTAGGACTTAGATATTTAAAAACAGTATATAATTAAATTGTGTTATATTTATTCAAGCAGACAGTATATGAACTGAAAACAAATGTGCTAACATGGATAAATCTCAAAAACACAATTTTCAGTTAAAAAAAAAGCAAGCTGTAGAATAAAATAAGTAAGTTGTACAGTATAACAACACATAAGTTTGAAAACATGAAAAACAATATTGTTTACAGATAGAAGCATGTAAAATGAAGATGTAGAGAAATGCTTGAGAATGATATGTACCAAGTTCTGGGGAATGGTTACCTTTGATAGCGTGAAAAAGAAATGCAATTGAGGGGTAAAAGCATGCAATTCAACAGCATTTGTAAGGTTTTATTCCTTAACCTGACTTACTGGAAACATGAAAGTTCAGTATATTCTTCATTTTACTCTTTTACTGCCATGTTTTTCACCATTAAAAACAAAAGTCAGAGAAATATTTGTACAAAAAAGTAGTGAATGGCTAACCATTTGAGGCTGCTGTCTTGGAAGGAAGAAAGGGAGGGAGGGAGGGATGGACTGAAGGACAGAGGGAGGACAAATATTTTGAATAAGAGTAATTTACTTGACATTTTCCTTCAAAAGACTTCTTGAACAAGCAAGCCAAAAAAAAAAAAAAAAAAAGGTGGGGAGGCACATCTGGTTAATGGGCTGGCGTTGAATGCTTAATTATTCCACTTATGACACAAGGACATGTTTTAACATCTTGAATATCCAGGTAACTTTTCTTATGTGAAGTCTGAGCGAGAAAAGGAAATGCATTGTTAGTCTCTCTCTACGTTTCTTCTTTTTATTTTAATAAGAGATGGTATCATTGTAGGCAGACAATTTGATGTCATATTTTTCTATGATATTTTCACAGTGTGCACCAGGGCGCCTGTACTCTGCGGCTACATGACATGCAGGATTTTTTTTCCCCCTTTCACATCAGAGCCTCAAAAACAAGCTCCATAGCATCAGGCACAAAGACTATCAATAAACATTATATCTTTTCATTTTTTTCTTTATTATTTAATAAAGAAAAGGCAGAACCATGATATTTGGCTGTCAAACAGCAGACATTTCAGAAATTACTTCTCTTCTCATGGGTCTTTGATGACCATGAGTTCTCCCACCTCCAGGCCTCTGTGCTTGACCCCAGGGAATGGGCGGGAAGCCACTGTTGGGAGTGCAATTGAGAAACTTGCTGAGCAGTCACTGGCCTTCCCATTCATCAGACTGCAGGCGACTTGGTAGATGATCTGTGGCTCTTTCTAACACCTGTGTGTGTCCCCTCCCTGACCATACCCTATCCCTTCCCTCCATGGTTTTGCTGTCAGTGGGAGTGGCTTGCTGACACACCTGGCAGAATGCAGGCCACTTGAGTTAGCATACCAGCAAAGCAGCTGGGTTGCTAGGGAGCTGCCCTCTGAGCATCCCTTGATCTATTTTTAAATTTCCATGCTTGTTTCCTCTCTGAAAGGAAGCAAAGAATAATACTGCTTGGCTTTCTCCTCTCTTAAGAAACAAAGTAACCAACAAGGCTAAGACCTGTTGTGAAGTTAAAAAGCATTTGCTAATTAAGCTTCAGAATGTTTTGGAATTTGTGCCCATCTAGTTTCTGCTTAACTGATTTCCAGATAAGGCGGCATCTCAGAAGAGGTAGAAGTAAGTGTCTATAAGGAGTGTAGGTGAAATTTACTAGCACTTAAAAAAAAATCCATTATAAAGCTCTTGAACCACTATTCTCCCAAGCATTTAACAATAACCCATTATGAGATGCCCAGGATCGCCCAACACAGGGAATAAATGAGAAATTTGGAGGGCTATTGAACAGTGAGTTTTCACAGCTGATACACAGAAAAGTATTTAGCACAGGTGTTTCGGTAACTGTGAAATACCGAGGAAATTCAGTCTTCTGTGACACATAGATTCACTGTCTTGTGTGGGATGGAATCTTATGGAACTTGCAAAATATCTGTAATATAAATAAAAGAAGAAGAAGGACAAAATTAGCTTTTACAGAACTCCAGAAATTGTTCCTTGTATGGAAAAGTCTTCCTTTTTGGCCACTGATAACTAGCAGTTTTCTTGGTATTTTTTTCCAAGTTAAAGTGAATCCAATTTCAAATGTTGTTAGTGAATTTTTAAAATGATGTGTTATATGCATGCAGGTGTGGAGAAATCTGGTAGAATAACAAGTGTGCTAGTCTCCATGTGTCAGGATTTTTTTTTTTTTTTGAGCCTTTTAAGAGATACTTTTCTCCTTCCCCATGGCCATTTTCAAACCTTGGTAGCAGCTGATAACGAGGTTAGGAACTGATCTGTCTTCCATTTACAATTCTAGAAGTAAGTTACGCTTTCTAGAATTCATAGGAATATTCCAATGCCACCATTTGGGAAATCATGAGCTTGGACATTACAGTTTCTCTATATATCAATGTAGAATTCAGGAAAATAGATACACTTAAAGGACACTATTAGTCTATATAATTTCCGTAAAGCTTTTGGTTTCTCTTTTGTAACTTTCGGTCTAATGTGTTTTGCCAGATGAGATATTGTTAAAAAAATGTGCATCTATAAGAGAGTTTACCTAGAATCCATCAGAATTACAATGGGATTTCTTCATTTAAACCTCACAGTCTAATTTCTAACATATACTGACAACTTTCTGGGGGCCAGTCATTTTTCTAAACTCTGCATTGCCTTTAATATTCACAAAAACTCTAAAAATAAAATAGTTATTATTTCCATTTTGGTAGCTGAAATAATTACAGTTTCTTGAGAGGAAGTTAATTCCTCTAGGTCATTCAAATCCAGGGCTGTCAGATCACAGAATCTATATACTAAGCTACTGTCCTATGTGATCTGCCTTCTATGGATACGTAGTACAAGTTACTGATGCAACTTGAATTTTTAGAAGTTTCTTAACTAACTAGTTCAAGGCATTTCCCAGTATGGACTCCTGAAAAGTTGCACATAAGATAGATCACTCTTAGGAAATTAGCCAGGAGAGGCAGGTTGGCCTTGGGGGTCAGCAAAATAAGGGTTTTAATCCTGGTCCCTCTACTGACCATTTTAACTTGGGCCAGTTACTAAAACTCAGTTTCCCCATCTGTAAACTGGTAATAATATTCTCTCCCCCATAGGGTGGTTATAAAGATTAAATGAGATGCTCTACACAAAACACCTGCCATGTGGTTACATTCAATAAATAGCAGCTAAAATTAAGATTGCCACTGTCAGAGTGTAATTTGGAAAGGGTAATCCCAAACTACTTTAGGATTTAAGGTCTCTGTCTTATTCTTCCAGATTCAAGGACAAATGCTTAGTGAGCACACCAGAGCCCACATCCATATTTTCAGTTACATATGTAAGGGTGTAGCTCTAGTCTTAGAGTGTAGAAGCCAGAAGGGCAGAGCATATAAATCCACACAAACTGTCAGGAGAATCTTGAAGTGTTCCCTCTTTTGTCCAGCTCTTAAATGTTTTGGTGGTCAGTGATGTTCTGGGAGAGATAATTGTTCTTCATTGCCATATGTTTTTTATGACTAAGAAATTATTTGATATCATAAAATGAAATATCACTGGTAAGAAATTGGTTTTCATTTTTAAGAATATTCTGGCATGGCTTAGAAGCCAATGACTGTTTGACATTCCTAAATCTCATACTGATAACTTGCCATTTGTAGAAGAGGAATACAGAAAAACATTTGAGTCTCCCCAGTGAAATGTGATCTTCTTGCTCTGTTTTTGGTACAGATCTATCAAGTATTATATGTTCCCTGGAATGGGGCAAAGATTCAGGTGTTACAGCTAGAGTGGCAAACTAAGAAGGTGCTGAGAATCTCTGGGAGTTATTTGCATTCTTTCCTTTACTGAGTACCTACTACATGCTCAATCTGGGGTACTCAATACAGAGTACTGTGTACTGTGTACTAAACGCTTCCGGATACCAAAGATACAGGCACTAATTGGCACCATCCCTGGCTCAGTTGCATGAAAAAAACAGGCAGGTAAACAGGAAAATGAGTGCCCTAATTGTTCTCTAAGAATATTGCTGAGAGAGTAAGGGAGGCTGGTGTGCATTTTTTTAGGACATGCCTGTTACTCACTTCCTTCTCTCCTTTGGCTTCCAAACCAATGGAGAAATGAATAGATGAGTGAGATAGCAGTAAAGTAGTCGGCTTCATTACAGTAAAGCTGGATTGGAGAATGTGACTAGGTCTAGGGGCCTGTGTGGGTTCCTCTCAGCTCCTGAGCCCCCCTGGCCAGCCAAGATGAACTGATTATTCCCCTGGTCTTTGGCAGGGGAGCCAGACCACTGCCAGCTCCCTTGGCTAGGGTAGAGCTCCCTCAGTGTCTCACTGTTGGAGAAGGTAAACAGGTGTGGTCCTCCAGGGGGCTAGTTTCGCAGAGTCTCACAGAGGAAAATGAATGTGCAAGAGCACTTTTCATCTTACCATGAAACTTGTCACCCTGCCTCCCATGAACATAAGTGAGAAATGGGTTGGAAAGAAGGGTGAACACTTTCCTCACCCAAGAAGCCAAAAGAAGTTATATTTTGGCTCAAGAAGGAAACATGTTCAGAGAAGAAAATCTGTTCCTCTTAAAATCCTTTTTGAGCTGAATCATGAAGGATGAAGAGGAGCCTGCAGAAGAAGAAAGGGAAAAGCATTACAGACAGACAACATGGTAAGTGCAAAGAAGGAGATAAAAGGGCCCAGCATGAGATCCAGGTGAATAAAGAGAAGAAAATAGATTTACTTTCAGATTTATGTTTACAGCTCCCAATGTGCTTTACTATCAATATTTCCTTTTGATCTTTACAATAATGCTGCGAGAAAAAATTGTGATCACAATTGATATTCCTTTTTTCTATGGCATCTGTGATTGAATGAGCTAAGATATTTAAAGTATTGCACATAGTATGTAGAATACAGTTAACAAATATTAACTATTATTACTGTTAGTGCTGTAATTATGTTTATTGTTACTACTGATACTATTATGATTTTTATTGCTCTGGCTCTTGCCAAATTCCCTTAGCTAGTAAATGGCATAACTAGGAAGTCCCATTGTTAGTGACTTCACTAATATGTGGTGTAGCTAGTAAGATGTCCAGCTAGTCAGAGGTAGAACTGGGACTTAGTGACATGATGTCCAGTAGAGTCCAGGGACTTAATCAGCGCTCTGAAGAACTGTGAAGGGTCTGTGATTTTGCCCTATTATATTAACAAGTTAAGTTTGCCACCAAAAAAAAAAGTTATTTTTATTACTCATGACATACAGCAGGAAGCATGAACTTTATGTTCTCACTGGTTCTCCTTGACCCTCAGGGCAATGTGGAGTGGCCAAGGCCCACACAGTGGGCTCGCACCACAGCTGAGGAATCCAAAGCTTAGAAAACCCCCAGTTTTGGGGGGCTTCTGAGTGGCTCAGTCGGTTAAGCCTCTGACTCTTGATTTCAGCTTACGTCATGATCTCAGGGTTGTGAGATCAAGCCCTGTGTCGGACTCTGTGCTGGGCTTGGAGCCTGCTTAAGATTCTCTCTCTCTCACTCTGCACCCCCCCACCCTATTCACTAAAAAAAAGAAAAAGAAAAAAAAAGAAAAAGAAAGCCCCCAGATTTATAAGGAGTTGGACCTTCTTAACTTTTGCCTGGAGGGAGATGTTATCTTTATTATCCTAGTCAGGAAATAATTCTGCCTTCTGCCCCAGAGAAAGACAGGATCTCGGGCTTCTAATTCTCTTTGCTGCATAAACATCCTTGAAAACGATAGAACAGAAATTGATAGAAAATATGCAGAAACAGAGAATTGTCTCTCAACAAGCATGTTGACAGAAAGTAACATTCTTTTTTTCCAGTCCACTTGGTCAATCTAACAGCACCTGGAGAAGGCTAAACTGATGCAAATAACAGAGGGATCACAGATAATCTTGGTGAGCAGATTCCATTCACCTGAAAGTTCCTTGCAATTCTTCCTTTAAGATACTGGCAGAAGAGACAAGACCTTTCCTAGGGAGAAATCCAGCAAAGTCTCAGATCTCTCAGAGCATGTGTTTCTCAGAAATCCATAGGAACCAGAGTGTTTCCAGTGCTTGGAATGAAGCATCATCTTGAGGATTGTATGTCCCAGAACGTGAGAAGCTTGTACTACAAGGTGGAGACATGGTCCAGAAAAAAGTCACTGGCTTTAGAGAAGGCAAAAATGAGGTAGTATGGTTTTCTGGACAGAAGTATAGATTCAGGGCGCCTGGGTGGCTCAGTTGGTTAAGCGACTGCCTTCGGCTCAGGTCATGATCCTGGAGTCCCTGGATCGAGTCCCGCATCGGGCTCCCTGCTCGGCAGGGAGTCTGCTTCTCCCTCTGACCCTCCCCCCTCTCATGTGCTCTCTCTCATTCTCTCTCTCAAATAAATAAATAAAATCTTTAAAAAAAAAGTATAGATTCAAGCACTGAATTCTCTTTCTTCCTTCAGGTATATATTTTAATGAATTCTTCAACTTTTAGAAATACGTATTTCTGGCTCCCATCCCTAGAGTTTCTCATTCAATATGGTCTGTGGAATCTCTTTTGAAAAATTTCCCCAGGTGATTAATACACAGCAAGGACTGGTGACTACACTTTTTGGAGACATTTTTAATATTTGGTTTCATATATGAGTAAGTTAAGTGATTTGTAAATAACTGTTATTGCAGCTTACAATTTGAGAATTATATATATATTTTTTAAAAAGTTCCCAAACAAGGAGAATTAAGTCGTAATCTTCTAAATCCCATCTCAAATTTGGTATTTGATATGTGTTGTTTCATTTAGTATCTCCTCTTAGAAACTCTAATGTTTCATCTTGTAAGAAAATAGGTTATCATACTAAAGAAGCTATGCTAGATAGCATACTTGGGTTTTGCTTTTCAGCTTTAGAAAAACTAAGCATCCCTAAATATGCTCCAAAAGGGAAATTCATGTCAATTCTGCTTATTTGTGGTGTCACTGTAATGCACAACTTCATAATCCATCTTGAGTCTATCAATTCCACCATCTAATGTCTGATCAAAAGTAGGGGCTGGGTTACTGTGATTGATTGTCAACATAATCACATGTTAATGTGACTTTCTGTTTTTCCTGACACCATCCTACAATGTCAAGACCCTGCATAACTCTTTTCCACCATTCAGTTTTTCCAAAAAGCAGGCCTGTCAGCCAGAGGCCATGAAATTGTCTTCATATCTTCCACAATTACAGATCAAAAGCAAAGATGACGGACTTGGCTTAGGCACCTCTAGTTCCACATTGAACTACATGGAGGGAATTTTCATCCTTGCCCAGATATGAATATTAATAGGAAGTGGACAGGTAGAGCTATATATATGGTCCCAGGAAAAAGCACTCATAGGCACATTTCAGCATATCATGAAAGAAGACTGGATTTTTTTCTATGGTTAAATTGATATTGTTTATTACATGTTTTATTAGGAAATTCATCTCATGTACTCAAGTTGTTTTGATATGTTAGAGTTGGTTGTTCTAACTAGGATTTCTAAAGAAAAAAAATTAGTGGAAACAGTTACAGTTTATTTGCAGGTGTGAGTGAGACTGAAATTTTGGAGAGAGAGTTGTATGTTTTCTATTAGAATGTTATTTCATTCAACAAATAATTGAATGCCTCTTAGGGTAACAAAGTAATTGGCACTAAAAGTGTACAAAATAATCCCATTATTTCATATAACACTTGCAGTTTAAACACCTCTTTGATGCTTATAGTTTGATTTTGAAAAGATGGAGAAAGTATTGCCTTTTTCTTCAAGGATATTATAGAATTTGAGGGCAGGGGAGGTTGAAGGAGTGGCATATAGTAAATAATAAATTAATGGGCTACAAAATAAAGTTTAATCTCTTAGCAATCAGAGATTATGTAAAATATAGCATGGTGATGGAATTTATTTTGACTGATAATTCACAAAGATCCTAATCAATCATGGTTAGTGGGCCCAAATTATGAGCTTAGGCTACGTAAAGTAATCGGATGAAAATGGTTTCTCTTCAGGATAATACAATTTGATTTGCCAGAATATTTCCTAACCAGTTTCACTTTCATTCTTGAAGGGCCCCTAGATATATACTTTTCAAAAAAAAAAAAAAGAATTGTTTCTGCTCGAAGCTGAATTCAGCTGCTCAATCAGCAGTTATAGCAATGGGATCCCTAATGTGAAATGTCAGCTTCTTGTGTATCAGCTACTGTAAAGACCAGAAGGAGAGGGGAGCACCTAGGATTTGGAGGCAGACTCAATATCTAGTTCATTCTACTATCTAAAGGATGAGGAATAAAACCAGGAATAATGAATTTTCCAAAAGGTGATTAAAATTCAAAATCAGAGTAATTTTTTCCTTAAACTATCAAACTTTACTTTGCACTAATAGACAACCACAAATGCTCATTAAGCACCTGTTAGAAGAAAAGAACCTTAGAAATAAAAGGAAACACTGTCTGTTGTGTGTAGTTATCTGTCACCATGTAAAAAATTACCCCCAAACTGTACTGCTTAAAACAACAAGCATTTATTACCTTAAGTTTTCGTGGGTCAAAAATTCAGGCACAGTTAGCTGATCCTCTGCTCACAATCTCTCACAAGGTTACAAAGGGTTGACTGGGAATTCAGTCATTTCAAAGCTTGACTTTAGGAGGAGTCCTTTCCAAGCTCACTAATGTTGCCATTGGCAGGACTCAGGTTCTTGCTGGCTTTTAGCCAGAGAAATCAGTTTCTTGCCATATGGACCTCTCCTGAGGGCTATGCACAACTTGGAAGGTTCCTTTCAAGAGAGAAAAAGCATGAGAGAGAGAGAGAGAATATGAATGAGAGAGAAGGAGAGAGATCACAGTCTTTGTACCATAGTCTCAGAAGTACCACCTATCACTTTCATTTCTCTATTCATTACATGTGAGTTGCTAGGTCCAGCCCACACTCAAAGAGAGGGAATTAAAGAGAGGGATTTACACAGCATATGAAAACCAAGAGGTAGGTCATCGGGGGCCATTTCAGAGAATGCCTGCCATGTATAGAAATAATCTCATTGAGCCTTTCATTTTATAGCCAAGGAAACTGAGGTGCAAAGTTGTTAATTACATGTCCAGTGTAACATAGCCTGCTGCTATTGTTGCAAGAACCTAGATATCCTGACAGAGTTCACAACTTTCTGATAAGAGAAAGGCAGGAATGAACAGAGGTGGAAGTATAGAAATTATTTGCTACCAAAGTGGTTTTCAGCCTCTGTTCATAGAGTAAAGTGGGCGGGCTTCTAATGGCTCATCCAGCCCTCCAACCAGATAAACTATTTCAATTAGTTTTGTATATTGGTCTTTTTCATAGGATGCCTTTAAATGAAATGGTTCTGCTGGTCAAACTTAACCTGAAAATAACTGTTCTTCATGAATTTTATTTGATAAAATTTTTCAGGTTTAATGTTGGAACTGAAAGATACTCTGATCACATTAATGCATTTTTTCTGACCCTTACATCATTGTTTCCAGAAATTATTTTTATTACTTATAAACTGATAAAGGTTTTTAATAGTTTTTCTGTAAGACTCAGTAAGTTTGGAAACGTTAGTTTTTTAATAATTTTATCAATAACTTAAGCCAATTCAAAGTAAACAGTTTTAAAATTGTATCGCATCTCATTACAATGAATAGATTGGAGAAACTTCTTGGGATCAATGATATTACATATTTGAATGAACTTTTGTTATCTAGTAAAATAGGTGTATACCAGTTTAAGCACCTATTACATGTAATTAAGTCTTCCATATTTTTTCTATCAAAATAATTTTATATCCTATCATATATACACAATAAAATAGCTACAAAGCTTAGAAAGACATACAAAGAAAGAGAAAAACCCTCATTGGAGGTCTATTTTTTTGTTTGTTTCGCAAATTTCTGGAACTTTGGCTTAGAGACTGAATTTCTTTTAAATGCATCATCTCAACAATCTTTTTTATTAACCTGCTTTTATACTTAAAATTTTATAAACCCTGTCTAATTTCTCTAAAAACACACCTGGATCACTTTAATCCCTCATTGTCATTTAGAATGTTTTCCAACTCTAAAAATGTATTATAAACATCACTGTGAAGACTATCCATGTATATTTATCTATGTATCCTTCTTGGAGTATCTCCTTTAAATGATCCCCTAGGAGTTAGATTTCTGAGTGAAAGGGTGTGTAAAGACTTTTGGTAAAAAATCCCTAAATCACCCTTGAGAAATTTTACATTCCCAGGAGCAGATCAGGAGAAGAGAGGAATCTAAATATAGGTTTCTGCAACAACCTTTCTTTGCAACAGCCCTTTTGTTTAACTTTTCTGTATTTCTTTTTCTGAAAAGAAAGCAGTCACCATATTCTGAGAGGAAGGAAACTTGTATAGTAGGAAAACATGAATTTAGGTTTGCATCTCAATAGCCAAGAGGTCCAAGTGGATTCTTCTCCTGGCCAAATGCACTCTTGCATTCCTAATCATCTATGTGTAACACCAGGAAAAGATAGTGCTCTGTTTTGCTCACTGTTTCTCCCATCTGTATCTGTGCCACTTTAGGAAGTGTTAAAAAATATATCACAAACATTTAGAGGGGAGCAGGGGAACTCATTGATTTTCTGAAAGCAATTTGTTAATTAACATCAAAGGAATGAAATCTGACTTGCATAACCTAGTGAGTGGCATTTTTCCATAGTCCTGGTTTCTATGGTGATGAAGGAAACTCGTTTGTTCTGGGTCACTCCTAAATTTGTGCATGAAAGCATAAGAGATTATTTCTGTCTAATCAAGTTATTTGGAAAAGTTGAAGGGGAGGTGCAGTGTTTTACAGCCATCAACCCTCAAGAGAATAAAATAAAATAGCTGAGAAAAGGGGATTATATCTTCCTTTTCAAAACAGAACTGAGAATTTCTAACTGACCCCAAAGCCTCTTCCAGCAGAATATCTTCCCCCCACTTTGCACTCATATGAGGAATGTGGAATCACATTTCTTAAAGGGAATTAGAGTACATATTGAAAAACTCTACAACCCGACTTTGCATAATGAATAGGAAGTAGGGTGTGCATTCATTAAACAATTTTACTTTTGAACTTAAATTTTACAGTGTGTCAAATGCCTCACTAGGTCTGCATCTCCAGGAAGCCAAGTCTGCTACAATTAACATAATTGGGAAAGCTGGAATAGAGAAGGAATGGCTCACCTCTTTTTTCTGACCAGATGTCCTGGCCCCTGTGGTATATAGATTTAAGCATCTCTTGCACATTCCCCTGCCTGTCCAACACCTTAGCTACTCCTTAAGCAGATGTTAGTTTTGTATGTCGTTATTGGACTTTCTGTATTAGCCCAAACATTATTTTTATAAAGGATTGTGGCTTCAGTTATATTCTGATTTCTATTTATAAAAAATTTACTTTTTTTTTTCTTTCTGAGACAAAAAGATGTGAATTCAGATCTTTATCCTGACATTTTTTAACTGTGGGGGTAGGGAAAATCCCTTAACATCTTGGTACTTCAACTTTCTTATGTACAGAATGAGTATAGTAAGATTTACCTATTCAGGATTATTTAAGGGTTTCCTCTATATCAGTCATCCATTGCAGCATAACAAATTGCACCCAACATTTAGCAGCTTAAAAGAGCAGACATTTATTATCTCTGGGGTCAGGAATCCACAGAAACTTAGCTGGGTGATGTGGCTTAGAATCCCTCATGAGATTGCAGTCAAACATCAGCCACTGAAATGCTACTGAGGCTGGAACCCTGCTTCGGAGCTCACTGTGAGGTTGTTGGAAAGCTTCAATTTGGTGCTTACTGTTGGCCTTAAGACTTCTAATTCTCATCATTAAGGTCTCATAGCAGCTGGCTTCCCCCAGAATGAGTGATCTGAGAAGAAAAGGTCAGAGCACAAGAATAAAAAAAAACACCCAACACAGAAAACACAGTCCTTTTTATAACCTAACCTCAGAAGTGACAACCTATTATTCTTGGTGTATTTTATTTATTAGAAATAAGCTACTGACATCCAAGGAGCCCAGTAAGCCCACATGCAAGGAAAAGGGAACCAATCTCCATTTCTTGAAGAGATGAATATCAAAAAATTCGTGGATTTATTTGTAAAACCACCAAGTCTTCCTTTGCACTTTATATTCATCTCATGCAAATATACACGCCCTCTCAAGGCCACCAAAAATCTCATGCCACTTCAGCCTCTGCTAAATCTAGACTCTTATCATCTAAATTGAGTCCAAATGTAGATAAGACTCTTAGGATTTAGTTCCTTAAGTACAGGCCCTTGAGTATTTTTTTTTTTTTTCCTACTTATAAAACTAAAGGCATATGTTATCCACCCCCAACACACACAGTATACATATATACATATAATGGTGGGGCAGGCTTTGGATGACCACTAGGCATTCGTGATCTAAACGGATGAAAATTGGAGGCACAAAAAGTCATTGGTCCATGGCTATTGTGAAATCCAGCTAGGCAAATGTTGGATATTCATTGATAACTTCTTAAGGCCTGGAAATATTTTCCCATGGCTCTCAGCTCCACCATCTGGTCTCTTTGTTCTCCTTCCTCCTTCCTTTTTCATGACATGTAGAATGTTTGTAGTTGGCTAGTTTTCTCAGTCTGCTTTCTGCCAGTAGAAATTTTGGAGGTCCAAAGGGCCTCCTTTCATTTTATTTCATTCGGAGGTTCTCTATTCATTTTATGTTTTCTCTATCCTTTTCAGTTCAAGCTGACAATGCTTTTGCAAATGTAATTCTTTAAAACCTTATTGGTGTGAATCTTACTGAAGATCATACTAATAAACAAAAGCACATCCCTAATTTCTTCAAGATAAGCCCTTTCTCCACCTTAGGATTCTATTGAGACTCATGCACAATGCTCCTAGGATCTCATACTACTATTGTTTGATTGAAAGGATCTGCAAGATAGCTGATGTCTTGAGTGGGTCTTTTATCTGACCAAAAGTAACTTGGATGCAGTGCTATAACTTTTTCTGAGATATTATGAAATAACTATATAGTCACTCCCTTGGCTTCATATCTGGACTAGTTTTTCTGAACAGTTTGTATATGCTCTTTGCTCAGAAGTCATTTCTTAATTTTAGAATTGTTAGCTATCTGGAATGTCTGAGAATTTTCAAAACCATCAAGTCCTGGTTCCTTCAATTCTAATAGTTTTTCCTTTATTTTTCTTTTTTGTCATTTTATTATAAGGAACAAGAAGAAACCAGGAAGTCCTTGAATCAACTTTCTTAGATATTATAAGGTTGTTGTCAACTATCAGCTATGGCTGTAGTCATCTCAAGGTTTGAGTAGGTTTGGAGAATCTACGTCTAAGTTCACTCATATCATTTCAGTACCTCACTGGCTCTTGGTTAAAGACCTCTGTTACTCATTATTGGGCCTCCCCATGGCAGTTGGCTTTTCCTTGCATCAAATGATTCAAGTGTGTGATATGTAGAATATGAGAGTGAGATAGACCCTGTTAAGTTGAAGTTGCAGCCTTTTTATAACATAATTTTGGAATGACATCCCATCACCTCTGCCATGTTTTATTCATTAGAAACAAGTTGTAAATCTAGCCTACACTCGTGCTTTCTCTCTCTCTTTAAAAAAAAAGGTGGGGGGGCACCTGGGTGGCTCAGTTGGTTAAGTGTTCTACTCTTGATTTCAGCTCAGGTCATGATCTCAGGGTCCTGAGATTGTGCCCCACATGGGCCTATGCGCTGGGCGTGGAGCCTGCTTAAGATTCCCTCTCTCCCGCTCCTTCAGCCCCACCCCCCCACTCTCTCTTTCAAAATATTAAATAAATCTGGCCTACACTCAAGGTGTAGAACTATTCTCATGGTGATGGCAGAATGATATGATGGGGCAAATAAAAACCTCCAGTTCTTCTTAAAGATTAGGCTCTGGAAACATTTGTCACTTATCCCATGTTCCATTTGCAAAAGAAGTCACACAGTCAAGCTCAACATTAAAGGGGTGAGAAAATAAGACTCAGCCTTTAAAGGAGGAAATATAAAGTCACATAGCAAAAGACATGGATACAGGGAAGGGTAGTGAATTGACAAAAGAGTAATATAGTTCACCACAATGATAACAGAATAGTGAATTCTTTAAGAGATAATATCTAAGAAGGTGAAAAGTAAGCCATGCTCAGTATCATTAAACCTTATTTTAAACCTATCTCCTTCTCTTATTGAATGTGAATTGTTTAACTGCTTGGTGCCTCAGTTTCCTCATCTTGAAAATGATTTTTGTAAAGATGAAATCCAATCCCATCATGGAAGTGAATACCAATGCCTGACAGATAGCAAGAACTCAGTAAAAGAAAGAAATAAAGAGTTAGGACTGTGAGAGATCATATTCCACTGAAAGAAGCAAAGCATCCATTTGTGAAACAACTAGAGAATGATTACAGGCAACCTCTAAGTAAGAATAAATAGCATACAAAATTTGATCCATGTGGAGAGGACTTAGGAAGGCCTTCTTTATCCATGTAGAATTTTTACTCACCAAATGAATAACTTTAGTTCTCTCTCTCTCTCCCCTTTATTTCTTAACAATTAACTTCAGGAGAGCATGCATATATTTCCATTCATCTTAACTGTTTATAAGATATTCTGGTGGTGAAATAATATGGTTGTCATGGAAGCAATCAAGAATCAGGAATCAGAACTCAGGAGAGTGCAGGCAGCTGACCATGGCTCATTTTTACAATACAAAAGATTTTGTTTTTTTCTTTACAATAAGTCACTCATGAAGGACTGTGTCTATCAATATCTTCATTTTGTGTGTCCAAATCAAATTCATTAAACAATTGTAGACCTATAAGTGTCTAAATACAGACACATATATGTGTATATACTCTATCTATGTGCCTCCTATACATTATTTGTGCATTTTAGGTATGACTATCATTCCCTCACTGCCTTAGTTAAATTTAGAATTTTCCTACTATCCTGGATATTGAGACCAAAACCCAACTCAGAGATCCTTTATATTCAATTTTGCTTCCCTAAAATGTCTACTCTCAAGGAGTTTTCCAATTTATTTGAAGAAGCAAAAAAATATTCAGAGATAAATGTTCAAGAAAACAGATAAGGATATACAGAAGGAGTAATTGGGTTTCCCTAGGTCCTGTATCTGCCTTTCTATGCATTCTGGCTATACCCCCTTCACATTTTTAACTTTAAGTAATTGAACAGACATTATCAAAGGTGTCATCTTCATTTGTCCTACCCAAATCGTTATTTCAGTCAGTTTAGCAGTGATCAAGAAAGTTCTCATTGTAGCAGGGGACTGTGTTGTGTGCTTTGGAAGATACAAAATAAAAAGACACCATGGGTATCTATACAGATCCCAGCACATGGGAGAATCAAATAAAAAATGATCTGTTGTTTTGTACATATAAGGTAGAATGAAATTTTGTGTGTTCCTTCCTCTTAATGGAAGAAAAATTCACTAAGTAACATTTGAGCTGCTCTTAAATAGGATTTCATTAAAGAAACACTAAGTGGAAGCAACATACTCTAGGAAAAAAAAAAAAAAATTGGAGATGTCTTTTAGGCCTTTGAAAACTCTGCATCCAGACCTAGACAGAACACCACCAGTGCAAGAAATGTAGCTATGGAAGTTGTAAGAATAGTTGGTGTTATATGAAGTTTTAAGGAGAGAAAGAGCGCGCGAGTGCACCATAGAGAAAGACTATGAACAGAAGGAAAGAAAACATAAAGGATCATCAAGAATGAGCAGGAAAAAAGAAAACACGAACAGCAATGGAGACTAAAAAATTATCACACGGGACAGCTAAGGGAGTGCAGTATCATGGAAAAGGAGGGAGTATCAAAATCAAATGAAAAATCAATTGCAGAATAAATGAGGACCATGAGGAGGAAGTTGGTGAAAATTCTCTTACTAGAGAGAGGATTATTCTTTTTTTTTTTTTTTTTTTTAAAGATTTTATTTATTTATTTGACAGAGAGAGACATAGCGAGAGCAGGAACACAAGCCGGGGAAGTGGGAGAGGGAGAAGCAGGCTTCCCGCAGAGCAGGGAGCCCGATGTGGGACTCGATCCCAGAACCCTGGGATCATGACCTGAGCCGAAGGCAGACGCTTAACGACTGAGCCACCCAGGCGCCCGAGAGAGGATTATTCTTATAGGCCATGAGAAAATAAGGAAAGGACAAGTGAACAAATCGTAAAAATTTAAGAATAGGAGAGTAGTTGAAGAGGTTCGTGTTAAAGGGTCTTAGGGTTAAATTATTTTATTGAATGATCTGGATCTGGGTGAAGTCAGGTAATGAGTTTATTCTTTCCCTCACTGCCCCTTAAACTGGATTCCTAGATTCATTCTTTAATAATCTGGATGAAATCTTAGTCCAGAACCACAGCTAATCTGGTCTCTTTTAATTCCCAAGAACAGCCTTATTTTGCTAATTTAATAGTCCCAACCAATGTAGTATTGAATCTCAAAAGACTTTCAATTTTAAATTGTCTCTACTCTCTTCGCTCGGGTTTACTTGAGGCTTAGAAGCTTGCAGTGGGAGAAGATGCATGGGTTCATTCTTCTCTCTCCCTTATTCACCTGTTCCCCGACTTCCTATTTATTTTTTACTCTTCCAGGATCTCCTTATGTGGGGAGTGGACTAAGGGGGAAATTGCTCATTCTGTGTGGCTGGAATAGTTGTCATTATCCATTGAGATGGATATATAATTTCAGGCTCATGTCTCTTTTGTTGAGTTTCTCAAGAGAATCTTTTGTTGAGTTCCTTAGAGCTACTCCCACAGGGAGGCGCCAGTTGCAGCTTCTACAGTCCAGACAAAGCCTTGAATCTGACTGCCTGCTTTGGATCTCACCCTCATCCTTTGGCCTTCTGATTGCCTACCTCTTTAAGGGGTCACGTCATCCCTCCATGCAGTTCTTAAGATGATCCCAGGCTGGCACTCTATCTTGAGGGCCATTTTGTTTCCCAGGAAATGTGTACCTTTTCCAATTGTTGGTGGAGGGTCAGTTTATTCTTGGTGCACATCACTCCATGCACCAACTCTTCCCTTCAGACGTTCCCAGTGAAAATTAGATGCCAAATCTTAGGTTGTTCTAACTCCTGGGGCATATGTTAAGGTGTCCTTGGGGTCCTTTTGAAAAGTTTTTCACTTGATGTAATGTGAGGAGCAAGGACAGGATGTAATAGTATTTAAATTTTTCTTCCCAGTGAAATTTCCCAGTGGCTTCTTAAACCTCATTGTCTTATACATTCAGAAGTAGTGATGGTTCCTATGCTAGCAGAATTGGTTTTGAGCCATCTCTTTTGCAAGTCCTGTATAGCTGGTTTAGAAACTCTCTTTAGGAGGGGGGAGTATTTGGCAACTATTGTGTTTTTCTCAGCCAAGGACTTGTGCAGAAAATTCAAGACAACAGGAAGAGTTGAATTTAATATCCTGATACATTAGTAAAATAGGAGATTAGATCATTTATTGAGAATGAACAAGGGCATTTAGGGATTTTTGTGGTTAATAAAAGAGAAATAGGGACTCCAATAAATGAGGTAGACTGTCAATTAGCAATGAGGAAAAGATTTGGTAAATAACATTTGAGAGGTTTGATAATGTCAGTATGAACTACAACCCATCAATGCAGTTATGGGAATTTTGCTGTCGTAAACAGTAAAATGGAAGCTAAAGAGAAAAAGGAATAGAGTTTTACTTCCAGTGACAATCACTGGCAAAATGTCTTGCAGCATAAGATAGTACTAACCACGGGTTAAAATCTACAAGAGAAACCAGACTAGGTAGAACAGGAGTAATAATAATGACCTTAACCATTCATTAAGCACTTCTTGTGTGCCAAGGGATTGCTGAGGTCTTTATACATATGCTCATGCGATATTATCCTTTTTTTACAGAAAAGGAAAGGGAGTCTTAGGGTAAGTTAAATAACTTCCCTAAAGTCCTTTAGCTCTAAGTGGAGGGTGGGGTTTTCAAACTCATATCTGTCCTGCACAGGGTTTGTACTTAGAGGTAAATCAGAAGAGTAAAAGTAGACTTAGAGATGAATGCTTATATAGATCCAGATAAAAAGAAGAGTATGGTTAATGTCAAGTGGAATATTGGGAACCTGTAAATCAAGGACAGAAATTCAAAGTTACTGTCATAGGGTATTAATGAAGTATAGTGTGGCTGTGCAAATGGGATGCCCAAGTGGTGTAGAGCTGAGGGTCATTGGAGTAGGAATAAATCAAAGGACTGATAACAGTAGGATGTTGTTTTCTTGATGCTGTGAATAATGTATCTATTCAAGCTAAAGGTGGAGGATAAGGTACAAAATAGAGAACTTACGATTTAGGGAATAAAAAGGTCACAGAATTTAAGGGAAATGTCGTGGAAGTAGGCAAAATGTGATGGCCCCCCCAAAATAAATAAAGTTAAAAACAGTGTGGGCTGCATAAAGACCTGGAATTGTTGAATCAAAGGAATGGTGTTATAATTGGGAAGTGGCGTTGGGAAGTAAATGTGCTTTCAACACCGAATCCCACCCCAAGGTATGAGAAAAGGAATTACCTCTTGAAGGAATTGAGCAGGGTGTGTGATTTTCAAGGAAAGAAAGAAGGTCAACCCCACATTCCCCACTTCCCCAGAGTGGCCTTTCCTTTCCACACAATTTAAAGTACTTCCCTTTTCCAGTCATTCTCCATCATATTAACCTCTTTTATTTTCCTTATGGTGCTTATTACTATGTGAAACTACTCTTGTTTGTGTACTACTTTATCCATAATAACACATGAAGGCAGGAACTTTGATTTGTCAACCACTGTAGCCTCATCATGGAAAGCAGAGCCTGGCCCATAATAAGTGCTCACTAAATGTGTGTTAGATAAATGTATGAGTTGGAGTGGATATTTGAGGAAAATTTTTAGAATATGTTTAAGCTTTTTACCAGTATAATAGGAATATCAAAGAGAAAAAGCAGGAAATGTGTTTGATGTAGCTTAAGAAGAATAGGCCTGAACTAGATGAGGAAAAGTGTTTAGTAAGATATAAAGTACACCTAACTAGAGAAACCTAACCTTCATTGGTAAATGGAAATACCCTGAATGATGGAGATAGAGAGCTGGGAAGCACTAGGCTCCAGGATCAAGGTCACTATGGGAAGATAATTGAATTATAGGACTCAATATTTCAAAGGCCTCTTTGGGACTTGGGTGAACTGTGGATTCTTTACCACCTGTGACTCTACCTGACTTCAGTTGTTTGTGACTGCTGAAGAAGATAATAAAGACACTAAATATGATTCCTTTTTCTTCCCATTCCTCTTTCATTTATATTTATCTTGAAATCATAGAATGATTCTTTGATTGGTGGTAAACAGCAGACTTTTTTTTTCAGGTTCAATGAAGTGGAATATTGATGTTATTCTGTAGTTTTGTTTCTTTTTTATTTTATTTTATTATGTTATGTTAATCATCATACATTACATCATTAGTTTTTGATGTAGCGTTCCATGATTCATTATTTGTGTATAAACCCAGTGCTCCATGCAGTACATGCCCTCTTTAATACCCATCACCAGGCTAACCCATTCCCCAACCCCTGTAGTTTTGTTTCTTAAGAAAGAAAGCTCCTATTAGAGAGTATAGGAGAGAAGAACCCACAAAATCATTTCATTTGCTAATAGTGTTTCAAGTTGTAGAGGAGAAGGAGAAGATAGTCTGTTTTAGGGTATGATTATTTCAGTGTTGAAGTTCAGAACAGGCAGGGAAATTAGTGAATGGGGACAAGGAGAAGAAGCCGAAAGCCAGAGTTTTCCCATCTACATTGAAAACAAACTAGAACTTGGACTAAATGAACAGTACAATTACTAGACTATACCAAGTTTCCTTAGGGTTTTACACTGGTTAACCAGAAACATCCTCCAAAATATCTGCCTGGAAATGGCAATTTGGCCTTTTATTTCAAGGGAGTGAGGTGGTCCAATGAAGCTTTGTGAACTCCCTACCATATAGAACTTTCAAAGGAGTCTGCTCTTATGATAGTCTAAAAAAATCAAGCAAAAAGAGTTTGCATTTGCAGCTTATTTAGACCTGAACTGACTGAAGAAAAGAAAATCACCCAAATGCTTAAAAAAATTGATTCTCTAAATTCTGACCAAATAGTTTGGAATGGTTGTTTATCCTAATATATTAGAGCTCATTAGATAAAACACAGGAATTGCCAGAGAGGATTAGTGGGGGTTCTATTTGTTTGTTTGCATTTCCTTATTGGGATTTATAAATTCAGCCACGGATAAAAGGAGGGATACAGCAGTGTCTGATCTGAAAAGAAATTAATTAAAATATTGGAAAACGAGGGATTTGGTAAATGATCCAGATTAAAACTGAACAAACATGGGAGAAATTCAGAGAACAAACATAAAATTTAAAAACATGGTGAGGCAAAAAGTCTTAGTATCTTTATAGTCTCCTTATGAGAACAAGGAAGGGAGCTCTTACAAAGCCCCAGGAGGGCAAGGAGCCATCTGTGCATGTCTAGGACATCAGAGACTGTAATATAATGGTTAAGGCTGCTGTGCTCTGTACTTAGATTGCTGGATTCAAACCCAGCCAGATCACTTCTTAGCGTATCTTGGGTAAGTTACTTTGCTTCTCTGAACCTTTGTTTTCTCATCTATGAGTTGGTAGTAATAGAATCTATCTCATAGGGCTGTTGTGAGGATCAGATGAGAGCATGTTAGAAGCTTTCTATCCTCTGTTATTACACTTATAGTCTGAGACAAGGGGCTAAAGTTGAGCCACAAACTTAATGTGTACATGGTTCAGTCAAGGAATATAAATGAGTAAAGCACACTTGATGTAAGAAAAAAAGAAATATTGGGTCGCCTGGGTATCTCAGTCAGTTAAGCTTCCAGCTCTTGATTTCAGCTCAGGTCATGATCTTAGGGTCCTGGGATTGAGGCCTGTGATGGACTCCACACTCAATGGGGAGTCTGCTTTAGGATTCCCTCTCTCCTTCTGTCCCTCCCCCACTTGCTTGCTTGCTCTCTCTCTAAAATAAATAAATCCTTCTCTTTTTTTAAAGATTTTATTCATTTTAAACAGAGAGAGAAAGGAGGGGTAGAGAGAGGGAGAAAGAATCTGAAGCAGACTCCACACTGAGCACAGAGCCCGCCACAGGGCTCAATCCCACAACCGTGAGATCGTGACCTGAGCTGAAACCAAGAGTCAGACACTCAACTGACTGAGCCACCGGTGCCCCAATAAACAAATAAATAAATCTTAAGAAAAAAAAAGAAAAGAAAAAAGAATTGTCTTCTTGGTCTACCTTTTATGTTCTCACTTTGGATAGATTATCTGAGCACTGAGAAATATTTCTATGTTCTCAGTAAAATAACAAACTCTCATAAATGGCATTTGACTTCTCTGTGTTAAGGATGTGATAGGGAGTGGTGGGAACTGTGGTAACCTGGAGACCTTATAATCTTGTAGAGCAGACAGCCTCACACACTTCCAGCTGATGGTTACATTTGAGAATGCAAGCCTAGTGTTGCCAACTTTTTTTATTTTTCAAAAGAAAGCAGAAACTTAAAAAAATTATTTTATATATTTCCTTAATAGTTTTTGTAGTTAATACTTGTCTTTTAAACACTGGGCAGGCTAAATGTTCCATTCCCTGACTGCACACTGATGATCTAGTGCAAGGGCCTGTAGGTGGGAGAGTAACCTATTAAAATGCAAATCCCCCTGTAATGCATAGCTCCTAACAACACTGTTATCACCAAGTGTCACTAGAAAAAGGACTTGGGGGTAGTGGAGAACATCTGGGGGAGGTAAGACTAAAGGAGAGGTGGGAGGCAAGATCTGCTTACTCTACCATTTCAGCTAAAACTGGTCATATTATAGAAAACTAGAGAAAAGCAAGAGGCTATTTTTGAATGATCATGAAGGGAGAGTTAAGGGGAATATTTCAAAGTAAGAGTTCTTGGGAAAGATGTCTAAATAAAAATTAAAAATACTATTTTTCAGTCAACATAAGAAGTATGTGGCAGTTTTAAAACCTCTTAGAAAAAAAAAAAGCCCTCCTACTTAGAAATATAGCATTGTTTTCCATTTACCTCCATTTATCTCATGTTTGTTTCTTAGAGACCTGAGTACATAGTACTTTTTAATCTGTGAGATGTTCAGGGAAATTGAGAATTCTTTGTTTGTACCACTGCTGAGCATATTTTTGTTCTGCCTAAGCTTGGTGCTCTTGTCATTGATAATGGCCTTGTTGTATATTTGCAGAATGTTTGCCTTTGATTTTGGCCATGAGCTATACTTTTTTTTTTTTTTTAAAGATTTTATTTATTTATTTGAGAGAGAGAGAAT
>NC_058409.1:94868522-94993189 GCF_002201575.2 Neomonachus schauinslandi | reverse complement strand
TTTTTTTTTTTTAAAGATTTTATTTATTTATTTGAGAGAGAGAGAATGAGAGAGAGAGAGCACGGGAGGGAAGAGGGCAGAGGGAGAAGCAGACCCCCTGCCGAGCAGGGAGCCCGATGCGGGACTCGATCCCGGGACTCCAGGATCATGACCTGAGCCGAAGGCGGTCGCCTAACCAACTGAGCCACCCAGGCGCCCCATGAGCTATACTTTTGAAATGTATCCAGTAGCTCCCATCACTGCAGAAGCTGGCTATACTGCAGGTACTGGTTTCCTGTCATTGTCCACATCAATAATTTAGAACCCATTGCATTTATTTCCCTATTCAAAAAAAGTCAAGGAATAAAAGAGAAATAGAAGATACAATTGTGGTCCTTTAGGAGCTTAAAATCTAATAGAGAAGGCAAAACATGAAGCAATAGAATGTAAGATATCCCCTATAATATTATAGTATACTGTATAGTATAGTATAGAGTTTATGTATCTAGTATTCCATAGATTGTATACAGTATAGTATTGCTGAAAAGTATTGCCTTGTAAATAGAAAAACCAGGTCTTGAATCTCGTTCCTCTACTGACCAGCTGCTTGACTTTAGGCTTATCTGTAAAAAAAAAAAGAGGATAAAGATACCTATTTTCCAAGTAGCTGAGAGTAGGAAGAGATACTATTTGTTCATCAATTAGCATGCAATTGCTGTCTTATACTTAGTACTCCAAAAAGGCAGATAGATGAAGTGTTACTTGCCTTCAGGTAATTTATAATCTAATTATGGGTAAAATATTTATTATACAAAAATTTAAACAGCAATTCCATTGCTACCTAACTGTGGAATAAAATAACAAGATGTCTCAAGTCAATAACTGATAATTTATAAATGATGGTAAGAAAGACACTGCTCACAATTTCTATATAGAATACTAAGGTCTGTCAAATTATATATACTTATAAATTATTGATTGAGGTATAGCACAGGTATGATAAAGTGCATGAACCTTAAGTGCACAGCTCAGTGGATTTTTTTCATATGTATAAACCCATGTAACTACCACCAGTGAAGATACAGAACATTTCTATCACACTAGAAATTTCCTTTTTCCCCTTTCCTGTGTATATCCCCTCCCCTCCATCCCCAGTTAACTATGCAGATTTCAATCACCAAAGACTAGTTTTACCTATTATTAACTCTATGTAAATAGAACTGTGCAGTATGTATTCCCTTTTATCTGGCTTCCTTCACTCAACATTTTTTCTATGATAGTCATCCATTAGTAATGTATGAGAGAAATCCTGTTGCTTTACATCTTCACCAATAGTTGAGATTCTTAGTTTTTAAATTTAGACATTCTGGGAAGGATATGCTAGTACCCATTTGTGGTTTTTATTTGTTTTACTCTTATGTCTAAGAATAGTATAATAGTTGTTTAAATGCCCTGCCCATTTTTAAAATTATTTGGTTAATTGTCTTTTTCTTATGGATTTGCTTCCTTAGATTCTGGATGTATGAGTAGATAGACTTCTTTCAGTCCATGACTTGCCTTTTTACTCTCTCAGGGGTTCCTTCAAAAGAAATTCTTAATTTTACTGAGTTCCAATTGAAAACATTATCTTGTGCCTTTTATGTTTGTGTGTGTGTGTGTGTGTGTAAACTTATATCTTTGCTAATCTAAGTAGTCTGATATTCTGATTCTTTTGAGATGGTTATTTTGAAACACGAAGAATTAAATACCTGTAAAAGTTTCACATAGATGTTATTCCTAATCAAAAGATTTATTTAAAGTATATCAGATCTTATTACTACTATTTCCAACCCTTTAATTTGCCCCCAGTTGGCTACATACTACTTTATTGAGAATCTGTCCTTTAGTTCCATTATCTAAAATTTTCTTGGTGTTTGGAGAAGAACATCTATGACCAAGAGGGGTTCTGCCTCATTTTAATTATTTTCAGGACAGAAATAATAGGTCCATTGTGATTCCAACTCCAACTTCCTTTTAACTTATACAGAATAACAAGGGGCAAATTTTTCCCTAATCTGTGGAGGAGGGATCAAAATAGATTGCTTAATAATGAAGTTTGAAATAGTTTATTTAAAGATATTATTCTCCCTTATAGCTTAACTTTCAGTGTTAGTGGAGTATTGGGATTTAGATCACTGTATTAATTTGGTAGGGCTACCGTAACAAAATACTACAGACTGAGTGGCATAAATAACAGAAATTTATTTTCTCACAGTTCTAGAAGCTGAAGGTACAAGCCTAGGTATCAGCAGGTTTGATTCCTTCTGAGGCCTCCTTCCTAGGCTTGCAGATGACTTTCTTCCCATTGCATCCTCACAAGGTCTTTTGTCAGTGCTTGTGTACCCCCGGCATCTCTCTGTGTGTTCAAATGTTCTCTTATAAGGACATCAATTAGATTGGATTAGGATCCATCCTAACAGCCTCGTCTTAATGATCAACTTAATCACTTTTAAAGACCCTATCTCTAAATATAGTCACAAATAAAGGTACCTGTGGTTAGGTCTTCAACATACAAATTTTGAAGGGGACACAGTTAAGCCCATAACAATCACTGTTGTGATTTTTAGAAGAGTATAATAAGGAAAAGTGCCACATTAGAAAGCAGAGGATATGTTCAACAATGTGCAAATATGCAATTGTCCTGGAAGCTGAAGGTTCAAGAAATGGAGTAGACATGGAAACCCCACAAAATATTACCCAGATGTACAAGTGAGTAGACAGTTGTACAAATGAGTAGACAGTAGACTGAATAGAACAGTGCTGAGGAGATCCAGTTTAGGGCCACACACTGAGCTGAGAAGAATCATGAAGGAAGGTTTTCTGATTAAGAAGATTTGGTAGCTGATTGTGAAGGAAAAAAAGATCATGGATTTTCTGGAAGATGGAGGACATTATCTCAGAGAAGAAAGTTAAGCACTAGACCTAGGATGTCAGTCAGATACAGATGGGTGGGATATAAATGATAAGATAAGGAGTTATATTTACTTGATTCTTTTCAGGTCTGCCTTCATGGAACGCAGTTTGATGTTTAAAATCCTGTCATTCAGATGAGAACCATTTATTAAAGCACCTGTTAAAATCAAATTCTCCTGAGGTTTAAGCTCTTATTTCCTGAATGGGGAAACTAAATCCCCTTATTATTCCCTTTAATACCAGTCAAAATTTGTCACTGTGTTCTTACCAACATTTCCAAATCCTAGGACTCAGATATCTTGTAGAACATCTTTCATTCCCTATGGGCATGTCAGACCAATAGTCTAATGTAACAGTTCATATCCAAGATCAGTGGGAGAGAGAGAAGTGGAACAATAGCCAGCCCCCTCCTGGTAAGGCCCAGGATCCCACAGGTTGTCTCCTGTCTGCAGAAGTCCCAAGTGAGGTAGTCATTGGCCATATCCAAGGAGAAGAGCATTTGAGAACTGCTTACCTAATGAGCTACAGGTTAAAATTATATTAGACTATCCATGTTCATTGAAAATGGAGTTTTCTTTTAAAATCAGATTTAACTAGATTTAAAAATTTTTCTTCCCATAAAACTACGTATATGACTTAAAAGAAATCAAATAACACAGCAGAATATAAAGAAGAAAACAAAATCACCTGAAAATCTCCCACCCTGAATTAACCATTGTTATCTTTATGGTGACTATTATTTTCAAAATCTCTCTGTGATGAAGAATTTGTAAAATTTTACATAATTGAGATCATATCATACCAGTTTATTGGCAACCTGCTTTTGTCATTTAATGACATGTCATGGAATCCTTTTGATATTTAGATTTACATCATTATTTTTAATGGCTGCATGGTACTCCTTTGTGTGGATAAACCATCAGTTTTTAACACTGATACCTTTTTGAAGGACCTTGAAATTTTTTCCAACTCTTTTGCTATTATAAGTAAGCTTTAATAAACATCATTGTGGGGGCACCTGGGTGGCTCAGCCGGTTAAGCGTCTGCCTTCAGCTCGGGTCATGATCCCAGGGTCCTGGGATCGAGCCCCGCATCGGGCTCCCTGCTCCGCAGGAAGCCTGCTTCTCCCTCTCCCACTCCCCCTGCTCGTGTTCCCTCTCTCACTGTGTCTCTCTCTCTCAAATAAATAAAATCTTTAAAAAAAAATAAATAAATAAACATCATTGTGCATTGACCTTATTATTTTCTTTCAATAAATTCCTAGAATCTGGAGACCTTCTTAAAATGTCAGTTTATGTGTAAGATGTAAAATTTTCCTGAAATAAGCCAGTACCCTCTTTCATTTTTACTTATTTTGTATAGAATATTTATGGCTTTTGGGGGATGGCTTTCCTGTTCACCTTCAAAGATTCTATAGTGCAGCCTTTACTCTCAGATCTTTTAGGTTGCTCAGAAGAAAAGAACATGCATTGCTGTTTATGTTTCTATGTTCAAGTCGCCATGGACTATTACTAATGGGTGAGGCTGGTAGAAACACATAGTAGTTCTGTGAAGTGCAGGATTTCTGTGAGATGAGTGATTTTTGCATGAGCCTTAAAAAGATAGAATTTAGGTAAAGCACTTTAGGAATAAAAAACTAGAAGAATCAGCAAGGTATTTGTAATGTGGTTGGCAATTGAGGGGGGAAAAAAAGAAGGAAATTGTGGTTAAAACATTTTGGATCGAGATCTTTCCCTGTTGACTACTCTGAACACACCTATCTTCATTTTCCTTCTTGAGCTCTACCCCATCTAGGGAATGTCTTTCAATTCCTTGAACACAGCAAACTCTCTCCTGTCTCTGCTTATGTTATTTCCTCTGCTCTGTTCCTGGATACCCCCACACTGCCCATTCCTCTTTCCCTAGAATACACAACCTTTACCTGACTAAGAAATGTCTCCCTCAGGTGTTCATCTTATGCTCAATTTTGGGAGTTATTCTCATTAAAAAGCTTCCCCTGAGTTGCCCAGGCTAAGTTAATCCCTTCTATTTGCATCCATGCTGCAACTAACAGTGTATTGATTTCATTAAATAACTTATTTAAATTATCTGTTTTGTCCCATTTAAGGTTGTGTCTGTCATATTCATCATTGATATCATTAGGGCCTAATCCAGTGCTTGGGAAAACATGTGCATGGGTGAATGTTTTTAATGAACAAATGAATAATGAACAGATTGCAATTAGCAGAATAGTTTTGATGGAATGGATCCATACACGGTGATAGTTGGAAGCTAGGTAGAGCTTCTATTGAAGAGAGTCTTAGAGGCAGGGAAAAAAAAAAAAAGAACTTAAAAATAATATAATGTTAAAATTTTAATCTATAGACTCCTACAGAACTCTAGAATCGAAAACAAGAAATGTGGGGTGCCTGGATGGCACAGTTGGTTAAGCAACCTGCTCTTGGTTTCTACTCTTGGTGGTGAGATTGAGCCTTGTGTCGGGCTCTGCACTCAGTGGGGAGTCTGCTTGAGATTCTCTCTCTCCCTCTTCCTCTGCCCCTCCCCCTTCTCTCTCTTTCTAAAATGAAAAATAAGTAAATCTTAAAAAAATATAAAATGAGCAGAGGATCTGAAAAGACATTTTTCCAAAGAAGACATGAAGATGGCCAACAGGTAAATAAAAAGATGCTCAGCATCACTAATAATCAGGGAAATGCAAATCAGTTATCTCCTCACCTCACACCAGTCAGAATGGCTATTATTAAAAAGATAAGAAGTAACAAGTGTTGGCATGGATATGGAGAAGAGGGAACCCTCAGGCACTGTTGGTGAGAATATAAACTCATGCATTATAGAAAGCAGTATAGAGATTCCTCAAAAAATTAAAAATAGAACCACCATATGATCCAGCAATTCCCTCACTTCTGGGTACCTCTTCAAAGAAAATAAAAACACTAAAATAAAAAGATATATGCAGCCCTAGGTTCACCGCAGTATTATTTACAATAGTCAAAACATGGAAACAGCCTGAGTGTCCATTGATAAATGAATTTATGAAGATATGGGGTATATGTGTGTGTGTGTATATATATAATAGAATACTACTCAGCCATAAGAGAGACAGAAATATTCCCATTTGTGACAACATGGATTGATCTTGAGGGTATTATGCCAAGTGAAGTAAGTCAGACAGAGAAAGGCAAATACCATGTGATTTCACTTATATGTAGAATCTAAAAAAACAAGACAAAACAAAACAAAGCCCAGACTCATAGATACAGAGAACAGAATGGTGGTTTCCGTAGGGGCAAGATGGGAGTGGGTGAGGTGGGTAAAGGGGATCAAAAGTTGCAAATTTCTAGTTATAAAATAAAGTCATGGGGGTGTAATGTACAACATGAGGAATAGTGTCAGTAATACTGTATTAAGGTTATATGGTGACAGATGGCAATTAGATTTACTGTGGTGATCAGTTCACAACTAAGAGAATATCATATGTAAATTATACTTCAATTTAAAAATTAAAAAAAAAGGTAATTTAATTAAATCAGAGTGCCTGAGACCATATAAGTCCTATGAAGCACAGTTGCAAGTGGTATCAACAATATTAGCCATGAGTAGTCTCAGAAATTCTTCCTCTGACTTATTAGGACAATGTTTCTCATGCTGTTTTCCTGCAACAAATAAATAGGTATTCTTTGAAAAGTATTCTGTGTCATAGTTACCTTTGGGCTCAACATCACATTCATCAGGGAAATACAAATCAAAACTACAAAGAGATATCACCTCACACCTGTCAGAATGGCTAAAATCAACAACACAAGAAACAGCAGGCACTGGCGAGGATGCAGAGAAAGGGGAACCTCCTACACTGTTGGTGGGAATGCAAGCTGGTGCAGCCACTCTGGAAAACAGTATGGAGGTTCCTCAGAAAGTTAAAAATAGAACTACCCTATGACCCAGCAATTGCACTACTGGGTATTTACCCAAAGAATACAAAAATACTAATTCATAGGGATGCATGTACCCTGATGTTTATAGCAGCATTATCAACAATAGTCAAATTATGGAAAGATACCAGATGTCCATTGACTGTTGAATGGATAAAGAAGATGTGGTATGTGTATGTATGCTCATATATATGTGTGTATATATATGTGTGTGTGTGTGTGTGTGTGTGTGTGTATATATATATATATATAATGTATATATATATACGTATATATATAATGTATATATATACGTATATATATATAATGTATATATACGTATATATATATATACATATATATGTATATATATATACATATATATGTATATATATATATACATGTATATATATATATATATAATGGACTATTATTCAGCCATTAAAAAAAAGAATGAAATCTTGCCATTTGCGATGATTTGAGTGAAGCTAGAGTGTATTATGCTAAGTGAAATAGTCAGAGGAGGATAAATACCATATGATTTCACTCATATGTGGAATTTAGGAAACAAGACAAAAATAAGCAAAGGCGAAAAAGAGAGGGAGGCAAACTGAGAAATAGACTCTTAACTATAGAGAACAAACTGATGGTTACCAGAGTGGAGATAAGTGGGAGGATGAGGGAAATAGGTGATGGGGATTAAGGAGCACACTTGTGATGAGCACCAGGTGATATATGTAAGTGTTGAATCACTATATTTGTACACCTGAAACTAGTATTATACTGTATGTTAACTAACTGGAATTAAAAAAAAAAAAAAAGAAAACATGAGAGTAAAAACAGCTAAATAGCATTCTTTCCTTGTAGGAGTTCTTCAATCATCCAGTATGCTAATATATGTGAATTGGATATATGAATATCCAATAAGTAGATTTTATAGGCAATGTTTTCCAAAGTTAAATGTCATTGTGCACATCTATTCTGATAATTTGAAACTGTTTTCTACAAAATATCATTTTAAAAGTTCTTCTAAGTTAACCATGATGTGGGAGACAGTCCTGTCTTTATAGTTTTCCCTTTCTTTTCACTTTATATTTTCCCAACAAATTACTGAGTTGCTTGCATTAACTTCATCTCCAAGTAGCCAGTCTGCAGCATGCTTGGTCGACATGGATTTTGTAATAAAAGATAATTACAACATTTAATCAGACTTTGAAAACTTTTGGCATTTCTTGTTTTATTTTTTTTTAAGATTAATATATTTGAGAGAGAGCATGAGCACAAGTGGGGGGAGGGGGAGAGGGAGAAACTTAAGCAGACTCCACGCTGATTGTGGAGCCCAACACAGGGCTTATTATCACCACCCTGAGATCATGACCTGAGCAGAAACCAAGAGTAGGTCACTTAACTGACTGAGACACCCAGGCGCCCCATCCTCTGCTCTTTTTAAAATCAGACTATTGGTGGGTTTTGTTTTTGTCGTTGTTGTTACTGAGTTGTGTGAGTTCTTTATATATTTTGGATATTAACCCTTTATTGTGTATATGAATTGGAAATATCTTTTCCTATTCAGTAGGTTACCTTTTCATTTTGTCAATGGTTTTCTTCACTGTATGGATGCTTTTTAGTTTACTGTAGTTCCTTTGGTTTATTTTGACTTTTGTTGCCATGGCCTTTGGAATCAGATCCAAAAAACTTCACTAAAACCAATGTTGAAGAACTCACCCCCTATATTTTCTTCTAGGATTTTTATGGTTTCAGGTTTCACATTCAAGTCTTTTTATTTTTAAAGATTTTATTTATTTATTTGAGAGAGAAAGTGAGTGAGAGCACAAGCCAGGGGAGAGACAGAGGGAGAGGGAGAAGCAAACTCCCCACTGAGCAGGTAGCGCAACTCTGTGGGGCTGGTCATGACCTGAGCCCAGGCTTAACTGACTGAGCCACCCAGGTGCCCCTCACATTCAAGTCTTCAATCCATTTTGAGTTTATGGTGTAAGATAATGGTCTAGTTTCAGTCTTTTTTATGTAGCTGACCATTTTTTCTAATACTACTTATTGAAGAGACTAGCCTTTCTTTACTGAATATTCTTGCTTCTTTGTTATAAATTAATTGACCATATGTATAGGTTTATTCCTGGGCTCTTTATTCTGTTCCATAGATCTGTGTTCTGTTTTTATGCCAGTACTGTACTGTTGGATTACTGTAGCTTTGTGGTGTAATTTGAAATCAGGGAGCATACCTCTCTGACTTTGTTCTTTTATCTCAAAATTGCTTTGGCTATTTGGGATTTTGTGGTACCATACAAATTTTAGAATTATATGTTCTAGTTCTATGAAAATGCCATTGGAATTTTGAAAGGAATTATATTGAATCCATAGATTGCTTTGGGTAGTACGGACATTTTAACAATATTAATTCTTCCAACCCATGAGCACAGAATATCCTTCCATTTATTTGTGTTTTCTTCAATTTCTTTCATCAGTGACTTTTAGTTTTCAGGGTACAGGTCTTTCACCTCCTTGGTTAAATTTATTCCTAGGTATTTTATTCTTTTTTATGTGATTTTAAATGGGATTTTTCTTGATTTCTCTTTCTGTTAGTTCATTATTAGTGTATAGAAATGCAATAGATTTTAAAGCACTTATTTTAAATTATTTAAAATATATCCCAGACTCACCAGTCTAAGACAAATTTATGAAGACAAAAGTCTAAAGTAAAGAAGACTAATGGTAAAATACATGTTTATCATTCTTAGGTATATGTGAGACCAAATAAACTGAGGAAAAAAGGTACCAACTAGTCTACCTTTAATAATGATACAAAAATCATTCAAGATTGGCATACTGTTTATAAACAGCTACAAGATTTGTGTGGTTTTTTTTTAAGTGCCCCAAATGTGTTTTCCTAAGGAGGATAAATATTCCCACTGAACTCCTACTTATCCTTCTAATTTACTCATTTTTAAAATTGTATAAGTCAATGAATTTCAAATTGGCAGAGTTTGAATTAATGTGATTTAGATCATAGATCAAAGACTTAGCATTTTAAATGAAAATACATTTTCTATTGTACTTCTATGGCAGATTGGTGAAGTGTATAAAGCACCCTTCATATGAGTAAACAACCTTAAGAATGATCTATTCCTTTCATTTTTAGACTTTTTTTGAGAAAAGATTTCTACTGTGAGTGAGTTTTTCATGTGTAAAGAAGCCTAATAAATAAGAGCAGAGACAAGTGGAGTATCTTCTTTTGAAGTGTGGGATCATCATCATTAAGCAATGACCACAATGTAGGACACACAAAAGTTTTTTTTTTTTTTTTAATTTGATATGCATACGTGTTAAGGGTAGAGACTACTGCATTTGCAAGGGTACATTACAGTGGTAGAGAATGTGTACCTGGGTTCAAATTACAGCTCTACCAGTTATTAATTCTGTAATCCTGGGCAAGTTTCTGTGTATAAAATCCTATGTATAAAATTACATCCTTTTTATGATTGTTGTAATATTTAAATGAGTTAATATGAAATTCTAGCATAAGCTAGGTACACAGGAAGTGCTCAATACATGTTACTTATTATTACAAGATTATTATAACCTAATAGATCATTTAGTTCTAATTCTTTAATTTTCTTAGTGTTTTTCAACTGTTTCAGGAGGCACCTATCTTATTTACACCCAAGTTTCAGTGCTTAGTTACACATGTTGTACATTGCGGCCATTTAATATTGATTTGCTATTTATTAGTTGATGTATTATTATTCATTGATTAGTTGAATTATTAGTATTTACTGATTAACTAGTATTTAGCTGCTTATATCCCTAAAAATCTCTTTTCCTGGCTTTTTGCCAAGTCTCTATTTTCCAAGTACTAGGAAGAAATCCATCCCATATTTTCATCTCTTATCTCCTCATGTCATCACTAATTTCCCTCTCCTAGCCCAAAAGGATTGTTCATTTCCCCCTGCTGCTTCTTGTTTTGATTTTGTTTGAAAGGAAAGAAGAAAGCTTTTTTTTACCACCTCTACCAAAATAGACTGTCCAGTGAAGGGTAATCATTTAAAAAATGGACTTGGCACACAAACAGACCTAGGTTCATATTACCCACCTATTCCCTTACTAGCTCTGTCAGCTTGGGCAGGTTACTTCACCATGTGAAGCCACAGCTTCCTCATTTGTATAATGAGCATACTGCTAACTTAGTAGAATGGTAAGGTTGAGAAAATATATATGTCTAGGATGGAGGGAATCTGTAAATGTTGACTCTGATCATTATCATTTCTGTTTTATTATAACAATTCATCATTTAGTTTACAAATCAAAAACCACAATTTATTTCAATATTTAATTTTTAGTAAAACTGGAGTATGCTTAATCATCACACATAATTTCAAGCTGGCAGAAGCTAACCTCAGAATTTTGTCCCATTTCAGCTGATGAAGCATTATTCAACTTCTTTTCTGTGTACCAAACCAGTAGGATACTAACTTTAAATTTTAAAAGATCTTATTTTAAAGATCCCAGTCATTGAAGATTTCCTTGTTTGTCAACATTTTAGGCAAAGATATTTTGAAGAGTATGAAGAATACAAGGCAACTTCTAGTATATATCATCTAATTTTTACTTCCAGTTAGAATCATATTTGAAATTTAATGCAGTGTAAATGGACAAACAAATCTTATGTGAGTGTGTATATTTATACATCACATATCTCTCCTCCTCCCTAGGGAGAGACATAAATCCTGCCAAAATTAGAGCAAAAGAAACCAGCCTTTGAGAAGCCAAGCAATTGACATGATACAAGTCAGAATCATTCAGTCAAAGACTCATTCACAAATGCATTTGCTGGAGGGGTCCCTGGGTGGCTCTGTCGGTTAAGCACCCGACTCTTGGTTTCAGCTCAGGTCATGATCTCACGGTCCTGAGATCAAGCCCCAGGTCAGGCTCCCCGCTCAGTGTGGAGTCTGGTTCAGTGTGGAGTCTGTTTCAGATTCTTTCTCCCTCTCCCTTCCCGTCTGTTCCTCCTTACTCCTACTCAAGCTTGGGAGCACACATGTCCTCTCTCTAAAATACATAAATAAATAAAATCTTCAAAACATACACACACACACACACACACATCTGCTAGAGTGAAAGACCTTGGCTTTGGAATGTTACCATCCTGAATTCAAACCCTCTTTGCCAAACATTGGTTTTGTGACCATGGACGAATTTGTTAGCTTCTTTGATCATCATTATTATTTTCCCCCATGAGAATACTAGTACCTGCTTTGAGGTGGTTGTAAAGAACAAGGAAGGTATCATGCTTGCCATATAGTGATGACTATCCAATTGCTCATATATCTTTCCCCAAGGTCCCCCAGTATGTTCCAAGAGTGGGTAAAACAACAACAAAGGATGACTAAGAAACAGCTCCTATCCTCACAGACATCCCATTCTAACTCTGCTGGAAGAGTGGGCCAGTATTGATGCTCCATGTGGGGCTATAACCAGGCACTAATTTCACACAGTGAGGTTTGAAAGTTGATTTGCCTGGGTAATTCCTAGCTCTATCACCTATTAGCACTTAAGTTTAGGCAAGTTAGTTAGCCCCTCTGATCTTTGATTTTCTCACCTATAAAATAAAGCTAATAAGGATAAAGAAGTACTTATTTATTTATTTATTTAAGATTTTATTATTTAGAGAGTACAGGCTGGGGGAGGGGCAGAGAGAGAGAGCGAAAATCTCAAGCAGACTGCACTGAGCATGGAGCCTGATGTAGGGCTCCATCTCATGACCCTGAGATCATGACCTGAGCTGAAATCAAGAGTCAGATGCTTAACTGACTGAGCCATCCATGTGCTCCAATAGAAGTACTTCTTTCATACATTTATATGCATAGTTTAAGGATTCAATGAAAGTTTTGTTATATTTACTACTTAATAATGATTCCTCAGAAAAACAGCAGATATACTTGAGTCATTTTTTTTAAAAATTTCTTCCAGTTATCAGAAATTCTATGCGAGCTCATAGAGAAGTTAAATAAGCACAGACAGGAATGATCTTTATTATATTCCCTCTTATTCAGATACCCAGACAATGGGTTCTCACTGAGCACCACATTGGGGGCACTGCAGTTAATATTAATAAGAAGGATGATGACCTCTTTGTAGCCTCAGAGAAAAGAAAAAGTCATCAGTTTTTAATGCTCCTCTCAAGGAGCCTACCATTGCCTTCTCTAAGTGCTCAGAACATTATCTTGCTATAGATATCTCCACCCTTGTAGCAGAGTCTACATTATTGTGGTATCTAATCAGAACACAGTGAAATTCATATATTTTACTCTAATTAATGTCATCATAAAGGGTGTGCTGTGATGAATATATGTAAATATCTCATGAATTTGACCATGCTTTCAGCTCTGAACTCTGGCTTCCAGGAGTCAGTGTGAACTAATTGAATAACAGAAAACTCATAATTTAGCTACTGTAAAGAAACTGAAAGTGTCCTATAAACTATGCAACTAGGTCAGGATACATGATTATCTTTAGAATAAAAATTGAAATAATTCTCCAGTTTCTTTGTGTCTTCTGAATATTAGCTGAAGATATTAAATTGGAAGAATGGACATGTACAAGTATGGAAATTAAAGACACATTTTAAGTGTAACTCCTTTGGTCCCCAATGTAACACACACTTCTTAGGTCCTTGGTGGGTGCTCCGTAATTGCTTGTTAACCCCAAGAAAAACACTGGAAGATCACAAAGGAAATAGGTAGGACTCCTCTGTGCTCTTTTTTTCAGTTTTATATTGCTATGTATCCTCAGGCAATGTCCTGGATTTCTCTCTCTAAGCTGAGAGGGTAACAGTCATGTGTCCTCACTCCCCTAAGGCCAGACCTTCATCAAGTTCCATTTAGATGCAACTATGTTCTGCCTTGTCTGGTCTCTCCAAACCTGCACATATCTGCCAGACTAGTCTCCCTAGTACATGGCTTTCAGCATATTACACTCTTAAAAGGCCTCTGAAATGCTCTGAAATACTCTTGCCTGGTCAATAAGATTACAACCAAAGATTATAGTAATGAAGCATGGTGGTAATAGTTGTTCAAAGTAAGGAAAAACCCAACTTAAATTGACAAACAGGCAAACAGACTTTACTGGCTACCTCAATTGAAAAGTCTAGCCTGATTTTTGACTTCAAATGCTCTGGGCTGTTATGTTAGGAAGGCCTGGTTTCTTTTGATTTGTCATCTCTTGGCCCCACCTTGGAATGGCTTCATTTGCAGACAGGTTTTGCCCTGGTGATTATGTAGATGGTGATTAGCTATCCTGAGCATGTTTTTGTCCAGAAGAAACATGCAAGTCTCTTTTCTGATAATATCCACCAATGTCTTGAGTCCCTCTTACTGGACAGTTTTGGTCATATGATCATCCTATGACCAGGGGAATAGAACTCACTAATAGGCTTGGGGCCAAATAGCACATACCAATCTTGGAGTGCCCTCAGAAGTGGTAGAGACTGAAAGTGCTGGATGGGGAGATCCCTTAATGATGAGTAATTATGGCCTAAAGTAGGGCGAATGGTGGCTAGGAGACACAACAGATGAGTATCAGGTGTAAGTACTATCAATTTAATCCTTTGTACTCATTGTTAGTACAACTTTTAAACTGGAACTGTATGGAATGTGGAAATTTAGGTGGATATAAATATCAAACAATGCAAAGCATGTCACTTTCTTTGAACTCTTTGTGAAAGAGGTTTAAAAATATATATTCGGAAAAAAATAGAGGGGGGAAAGATGGTGGAGAAGTAGGGGACCCTATTTCAACTGGTCCCCGGAATTGAGCTGAATATCTACCAGACCACTCTGAGCACCCACGAAACCAGCCTGAGATGTAAGAAGATCTGGCTCTCTACAAACAATATCGCAGGCGGTTGGTTTTGAGGTACGAAGCAGAGAGCCGTGATTCTGCGGGCAGATATCGGAGGATAAATGGCAGCAGGAGGGTGCCTGGCTGTGGGGATCCTACACTGCCAGTGAGCGACAGCCTTGTGCACTGGGGACGGGGCACAGACTCGCAGACCGGTAGCGGCAGGGAAAGGACTTTAGGGCAGCCCCCGGGGCGGAAACCCGGAGCGGTGCAGTCGTGCGTGCGAACTGGGAGTGGCTGGCAGTTTTAGAAGCACAAAGTGCAGAGATGTGCCCCGACTTGGAAGCAGGACTGGGAGCGCTGCGGAGGGGCACACAACCCAGGCCGCTGCAGTTTATAGCAGCAAGGACAGAAACAGAGATGGTGTGGCCTGGAGAGCTCACTGAAGAACAGACTGCGATCTCTCTGCTCTGAGGCAGAGGGTTGGAAACAGTCTCTTCTGCTCTGACTCAGGAAGAGACGCGGAAAGCCGCCAGGGAAAGCCGCCAGAGAACAAAAGCCCCAAAAACTGATTCCCGCTGAGCCCATCCCCCGCCACAGGGGGGCAGGGCAACTCCGCCCAAACAGGGTTGCCTGAGTAACAGCACGGCAGGCCCCTCCCTCAGAAGACAGGCTGGGAAAACAAGAGGCCAGCAACCCTAAGGTCCCAAGAAAACAGATGCATCTTGCTTGGGTTCTGGTCAATAATTTGGACTCTATACATTCCCTCAAACACCCATCAACAGAATGACTAGGAGGAGGAGCCCCCAAAAGAGAAAAGACTCAGAGATTATGACTTATGCTGCAGATTTACAAATGGATGCAGATATATCCAAGATGTCGGAGATGGAATTCAGGCTAGCAATTGTGAAGACAATGGCTAGAATGGAGAAATCAATTAATGGCAACATGGAGTCTCTAAGGGCAGAAATGAAGGGTGAATTGGCAGAACTTAAAAATGCTATCAATGAGATCCAATCCAATCTAGATAATCTAACAGCTAGGGTAACAGGCAGAAGAGCAAATAAGCAACCTGGAAGACAATATAATAGATAAAAAGGGAAAAGAGGAGGCCAGGGAAAAACAACTCAGAATCCATGAAACTAGAATCAGAGAAATAAGTGACACCATAAAGCATTCCAATGTCAGAATAATTGGAATCCCGGAGGGAGTGGAGCGAGAGAGAGGACTAGAAGATGTATTTGAGCAAATTGTAGCTGGGAACTTCCCTAATCTGGGGAATGAAACAAACATTCACATCCTAGAGGCAGAGAGGACCCCTCCCAAGATCAAGGAAAACAGGCCAACACCCTGGCATGTAATAGTAAAACTTGCAAATCTTAGAACCAAGGAAACCATCTTAAGGGCAGTTGGGGGAAGAGATTCCTTACGTACAGAGGGAGGAACATCAGAATAACGTCAGACCTCTCCACAGAGACCTGACAAGCCAGAAAGGCCTGGCAAGACATATTCAGGGTACTAAATGAGAAGAACATGCAGCGTATTCTGGCAAAGCTTTCATTTAGAATGGATGGAGAGATGCAGAACTTCCATGACCAGCAGAAACTGAAAGAATATGTGACCACTAAGCCGGCCCTGCAAGAAATATTAAGGGGGATTCTATAAAAGGAGAAAGCCCCCAAGAGTGATATACAACAGAAATTTACAGGGACAATCTATAAAAACAACGTTTTCACAGGCAACATGATGACAATTCATATCTTTCAATAATCACTCTCAACGTGAATGGCCTAAATACTCCCATAAAATGGCACAGGGTTGCAGATTGGATAAAAAGACAGGACCCATCCATATGCTGCCTACAAGAGACTCATTTTGAACCTAAAGATACATCCAGACTGAAAGTGAAGGGATGGAGATCCATCTTCCATGCCAGCGGACCTCAAAAGAAAGCTGGGGTAGCAATTCTTATATCAGACAAATTAGATTTTAAACTAAACTCTGTAATTAGAGACACAGAAGGACACTATATCATTCTTTTTTTTTTAAGATTATATTTATTTATTTGACAGAGAGTGAGAGACAGTGAGAGAGGGAACACAAGCAGGGGGAGTGGGAGAGGGAAGCAGGCTTTCCGCTGAGCAGGGAGCCCAATGCGGGGCTCGATCCCAGGACCCTGAGATCATGACCCGAGCCGAAGGCAGATGCTTAATGACTGAGCCACCTAGGCACCCCGACACTATATCATTCTTAAAGGGTCTATCCAACAAGAAGATCTGACAATTGTAAATATCTATGCCCCTAACATGGGAGAAGCTATCTACCTAAGCCAACTGTTAACCAAAATAAAGAGTCATATTGATAACAATACATTAATTGTAGGAGACCTCAATACTCCACTCTCAGCAATGGACAGATCATCTAAGCAGACAATCAACAAGGAAACAAGAGCTTTGAATGATACATTGGACCAGATGGACCTCATAGATATTTACAGAACATTCCACCCTAAAACAACAGAATACTCATTCTTCTCCAGTGCACATGGCACTTTCTCCAGAATAGACCACATACTGGGTCACAAATCAGGTCTCAACCAATACCAAAAGATTGAGATTATTCCCTGCATATTCTCAGACCACAATGCTTTAAAACTGGAACTCAATCACAAGAAAAAATTTGGCAGAAATTCAAACACTTGGAAGCTAAAGACCACTCTGCTCAAGAATGTTTGGGTCAACCAGGAAATCAAAGAAGAACTTAAACAATTCATGGAAATCAATGAGAACGAAAACACATCGGTCCAAAACCTATGGGATACTGAAAAGGTGGTCCTAAGGGGGAAATACATAGCCATCCAAGCCTCACTCAAAAAAATAGAAAAATCCCGAATTCACCAACTAACTCTACACCTTAAAGAACTAGAGAAAAAGCAACAAATGACACCTAAGCCACGTGTTAGAAGAGAAATAATTAAAATTAGAGCAGAAATCAATGAATTAGAAACCAGAAACACAGTAGATCAGATCAATGAAACTAGAAGTTGGTTCTTTGAAAGAATTAATAAAATGATAAACCACTGGCCAGATTTACCCAAAAGAAAAGAGAAAGGACCCAAATTAATAAAATTATGAATGAAAGGGGAGAGATCATGACTAACACCAAGGAAATAGAAACAATTATTAGAAATTATTATCAACAACCATATGCCAATAAACTAAGCAATCTGGATGAAATGGAGGCTTTCCTGGAAACCTATAAGCTGCCAAGACTGAAACAGGAAGAAATTGACAACCTGAATAGGCCAATAACCAGTAACGAGATTGAAGCAATGATAAAAAACCTCCCAAAAAACAAGAGTCTAGGACTTGATGGATTCCCTGGGGAATTCTACCAAACATTCAAAGAAGAAATAATACCTATTCTACTGAAGCTGTTGCAAAAAATAGAAGCAGAAGGAAAACTTCCAAACTCATTCTATGAGGCCAGCATTACCTTAATCCCCAAACCAGGCAAAGACCCCATCAAAAAGGCGAATTTCAGACCAATAACCCTGATGAATATGGATTCCAAAATTCTCAACAAAATCCTAGCTAATAGGATCCAACAATACATTAAAAGGATCATCCACCACAACCAAGTGGGATTTATCCCCGGGATGCAGCGGTGGTTCAACATTCGCAAATCAATCAATGTGATAGAACACATTAATAGTAGGGAGAAGAACCATATAGTCCTCTCAATTGATGCAGAAAAAGCATTTGACGAAACACAACATCCTTTCCTGATTAAAACTCTTCAGAGTCTAGGGATAGAGGGAACATTCCTCAAGCCCATAAAATCCATCTATGAAAAACCCACAGCGAATATCATCCTCAATGGGGAAAAGCTGAGAGCCTTTTCCTTAAGATCAGGAACACGTCAAGGATGCCCACTCTCGCCACTGTTGTTCGACATAGTATTAGAAGTCCTAGCAACAGCAATCAGACAACAAAAAGAAATAAAAGGTATTCAAATTGGCAAAGAAGAATTCAAACTCTCTCTTTTCGCAGACGACATGATACTTTATGTGGAAAACCCAAAAGACTCCACCCCCAAATTACTAGAACTCATCCAGCAATTCAGTAATGTGGCAGGATACAAAATCAATGCACAGAAATCAGTTGCTTTCTTATACACTAACAACGCAACTGTAGAAAGAGAAATTAGAGAAACGATTCCATTTAGAATAGCACCAAAAACCGTAAGATACCTTGGAATAAACCTAACAAAAGAGGTAAAAGATCTATACTCTAGGAACTATTAAACACTCATGAAAGAAATTGAAGAAGACACAAAAAGATGGAAAAATATTCCATGCTCATGGAGTGGAAGAATAAACATTGTTAAAATGTCTGTGCTACCCAGAGCAATCTATACCTTCAATGCCATCCTGATCAAAGTTCCAATGACATTTTTCAAAGTGCTGGAACAGACAATCCTAAAATTTGTATGGAATCAGAAAAGACCCCGAATCGCCAAGGAAATGTTGAAAAAGAAAAACAAAGCTGGGGGCATCATGTTGCCCGATTTCAAGCTGTATTACAAAGCTGTGATCACCAAGACAGCATGGTACTGGCACAAAAACAGACATATAGACCAATGGAACAGAATAGAGAACCCAGATATGGACCCTCAACTCTATGGTCAAATAATCTTTGACAAAGCAGGAAAAAACATGCAATGGAAAAAAAGACAGTCTCTTCAATAAATGGTGCTGGGAAAATTGGACAGCCACATGCAGAAGAATGAAACTTGACCATTCTCTAACACCATTCACAAAGATAAACTCAAAGGGGATGAAAGACCTCAATGTGAGACAGGAATCCATCAAAATCCTAGAGGAGAATGTAGGCAGTAACCTCTTTGACATCGCCCACAGCAACTTCTTTCAAGGTACATCTCCAAAAGCTAGTGAAATAAAAGCAAAAATGAACTTTTGGGACTTCATCAAGATAAAAAGCTTCTGCACAGCAAAGGAAACAGTCAACAAAACAAAGAGGCAGGGGCGCCTGGGTGGCTCAGTCCTTAAGCGTCTGCCTTCAGCTCGGGTCATGATTCCAGGGTCCTGGGATCAAGCCCCGCATTGGGCTCCCTGCTCCGCAGGAGGCCTGCTTCTCCCTCTCCCACTCCCCCTGCTTGTGTTCCCTCTCTTGCTGTGTCTCTCTCTGTCAAATAAATAAATCTTTAAAAAACAAAACAAAACAAAAACAAAGAGGCAACCCACAGAATGGGAGAACATATTTGCAAATGACACTACAGATAAAGGGCTGGTATCCAAGATCTATAAAGAACTTCTCAAACTCAACACCCAAAAAACAAATAATCAAGTCAAAAAGTGGGCAGAAGATATGAAAAGACACTTCTCTGAAGAAGACATACAAATGGCTAACAGACACATGAAAAAATGTTCATCACCATTAGCCATCAGGGAAATCCCAATCAAAACCACACTGAGATGCCACCTTACACCAGTTAGAATGGCAAAAATGGACAGGAAGAGAAACAACAAATGTTGGAGAGGTTGTGGGTAAAGGGGAACCCTCTTACACTGTTGGTGGGAATGCAAGTTGGTACGGCCACTTTGGAAAACAGTGTGGAGGTGCCTCACAATTTTAAAAATAGAGCTACCCTATGACCCAGCAATTGCACTCCTGGGTATTTACCCCAAAGACACAGATGTAGTGAAAAGAAGGGCCATATACACCCCGATGTTCATAGCAGCAATGTCCGCAATAGCCAAACTGTGGAAAGAGCTGACATGCCCTTCAACAGATGAATGGATAAAGAAGATGTGGTCCATATATACAATGGAATACTACTCAACCATCAGAAAGGATGAATATCCAGCTTTTACATCAATGTGGATGGGACTGGAGGAGATTATGCTAAGTGAAAGAAGTCAAGCAGAGAAAGTCAATTATCATATGGTTTCACTTATTTGTGGAACATAAGGAATAGCATGGAGGACATTAGGAGAAGGAAGGGAAAAATGGCAGGGGGAATTGGAGGGAGAGATGAACCATGAGAGACTATGGACTCTGAGAGACAAACAGGGTTTTAGAGGGGAGGTGGGAGGGGGGATTGGTTAGCCCGGTGATGGGTATTAAGGAGGGCACATACTGCATGGAGCACTGGGTGTTATACAAAAACAATGGATCGTGGATCACCACATCAAAAACCAATGATGTATTGTATGATGACTAACATAACATAATAAAGTTAAAATATATATATATATATATATATATATATAGGCTACTCAGAAAAAGATCCAAAAATTGCCTGAGAAGAAATTAGAAGAAACCACAGAGTATTCTCTGCCCACCTCCTCCTCCACCACCACCACCCCCTCAAAAAAAAAAAAAATAGAAAAGACTGTAATTCTGATGTGTGATATTTTAGAAGTTAAATATGTTATTCCAAAAGGTTAGGGAAGGGTAAGGTGGGAGTGCAAGAAGATAACTTGTTTATCAATTAGTATGTAATTTGAGAAAATATATTTTTTTAAAGATTTTCTTTATTTATTTGACACAGAGAGCGCAAGTAGGGCAGAGGGAGAGGGAGAAGCAGGCTCCCCGCCAAGTGGGGGTCAATCTGAGGACCCTGGGATCATGACCTGAGCCAAAAGCAGATGCTTAACAACTGAGCCACCCACATGCCCTGAGAAAATATTTTTTTTTTTTTTTTTAAAGATTTTATTTTATTTATTTGAGACAGAGAGAATGAGAGAGAGAGAGCACACGAGAGGGGGGAGGGTCACAGGCAGAAGCAGGCTCCCTGCCGAGCAGGGAGCCCGATGTGGGACTCGATCCAGGGACTCCAGGATCATGACCTGAGCCGAAGGCAGTCGCCCAACCAACTGAGCCACCCAGGCGCCCCGAGAAAATATTTTTTAATATGAGATCTAAAGATTTAAAAAAAAGATCTAAAGATTTAATTTTTAAAGCATGTTTGAACTTCAAAAACATAAAGTAAATACAGCTTTTAATAGTTTAGCTAATTCTTGCCATTTTAGCCCAATAAGGCACATGCTTCCAGTTCCACACAGCAGTTTTAAGAGTGGGAAAAGAAAAGAAAAAGCAAACTTTATTCTAAGTTTCTAGTGAGAACCAGTTCTTTCATACAAATGGAAGTGTCTGTGGATTCTCCTCTGCAGATTGGTGAGTTGGGCTGCACGTATTTCCCGATTGGTTATTAGTCTCTGAATACCACCCTCCCCACATTCTTTCTCCCTAATATATATTTTGTTTGTGAAATTAATCATATCCCAATGACAGTATTGGTAATTTTAGAAGAAATTGTGATTTTTTTAAATCCCTGCCAGGTGAAAGTTGCCATCTTTAATTTTCAGTCAGGTTTCCTATCTTCTTCGTAGACGGCTATCTTGTTAGTATAACCTACATGAAGTAGACTATGCAGGCTTAGATATGAAAGTGTACAATATCCAGCAGACTCTGTTTGAAGTATTGCCTATGTGTGCCTGGAAATGTTTTAAATCAAAGGAACAGAAAGCACCATAGAGGGAACACACTTTTTTCCCTGGAGCTTTGTGTTCCTGGAGATACTGCTTGGAAGCCAGACTTTTCCCTCCAAAATGCTGATTTCTTGACAGTGAATGAATAGTTCTTACCACTATTTGGAGAAAGTCAGGGAAAAAAAGAGACTATAGGACAGTGGAACATGGTGTAGGCTGGGCTTGCCACAGTAACCAACAAATCAGAGGGAGAGAAGGTGGGAGAGTGAGAGAGAGAAAGGGAGGGAGGCAGGGGAGGAAGTTGGGGAGAGAGAGAGAGGAGACAGAGAGGCAGAGAAAGTAAGAGTAAGAAAAGAAGGGAAAGTGGTAATTATCTACAAGATTAGAATGGAAACTGGCAACACCAATTAACTAAAATAAAAGAGTCATATGGTATAACACACGGACAGTGCAGCCTAGAACAGGGGTTGGCAAACAACAACATTCCATAGGCCAAATCTGACCACTCACCTGTTTTTTGTATAGCTCATGAACTAAGAAGAGTTTTAAATGTTTGAAAAATGTCAAAAGAAAAGTAATATTTTATGACATGTGACATGTATTATCTGAAATTTCAGTGTCCAGAAACAGAGTTTTATTGGAACACAGCCATGCTCTCTTATGTACATATGGTCTATGTTTTTCATGCTACAAAGGCAGAGTTGAGTAAATGTGACAGAGACCTATGAACAGCAAAGCCTGAAATACTTCCTACCTGGCCTTATTTATTAAAAAAAAAAAAATGTCAACCTCTGGTCTAGAAGAAAGGGGACATTTACTAGAGAGGAGAGGATAAAGCTAAAGATCTGGATATACTCCATACTCTACTGATAGTTTTAAAATTAACTCCTTGGTAAAATGATCTTTTTTACAAATAATTACCCACTGTTTAAATAACCAGTTAAAAAAAAGTCCCTGCCAGTTGTTTTATTGTTTTTCATAGAAATACAAGAATTGGGGGAGATAATGAATAGTGTCTGGGTTAGAATAGACAATACCTAATTTAGTCTAGCTTAAAGGTCTATCTTTCATGTGGAGAAGATGAAATGAACTCCCTCAAGGGGACATTTTTCTACATTGTTTTCATCTTCTGAGCAGGAAACAGAACAGAAATGCTCTCCCTCTGTTTCTAAGTAAAATAGGTCCAATTCCCTGAACTTTAGGCACCCTTCATCTTTTATGTCAAGGACCCCAGCTTGACATGGAAAGTACTTATGTTATGAGACATATGAAGTATGCCACATATGAAGTATGCATGAGCTTATGAAGTGTAGATTTTGGACAAAATCCCAGCTGTTAGGATATAAGCGAGCCAATTTTAGCTTTTAATAATGAAACATTACTTAGGTTTGAAAAGAGAAGCCCCAGATGTCATATCCATTAGCACTCTTGTTTACGACCAACAAGAGCCAATATTCACCGGTGTGAGGGCTTTAGCCTCTTTTTTTGTTTGTTTTTGTTTAATTACATAGGAAAGTTATAGACCTATTCCTCTTTGAAGTAAAAAGAAATGTAGACAAATAGATGTTGCATGTGTCTTTTTTCTTCAACACATACATTTTGAGTGGTAGTTGAGGATACAACAGTTTTACCCAGCTGGACATTCTCAGAGTAGATACTTATATAAGTACTTCCTATTTCTTCTTTATTTATTTTTATAGGACCATCTAATTTTAGTATATGAAGACACATGAATAGACACTATTGCAGAACTGCTTGTTTTAGTCATTTCAGATTCTTACGGAATACTTCCTAATTACTAGTCAATTAAAGCTCCTGGCCTCAAGGTTTTATACTCTATTTAGGAGGGACATGAACAAGTGACATAAAATTAGGAATCTAGAGAGAAATGTGGATGAATTTCTTTCTTTTATTTGGAGATTTGATAATGATTCATTATGCCTTATCATGTATAATTATAAGAGTAATGGAAATTCCTAGTAATACAGTATTAGAAATAATTATTGATAAAGTAATTTCATACATTATTCACCAATAAAAGGAGAGTCTATAAATGTGTTTCTTAGCAATTTATATTAAATTTTTAATAAATTTTGAGTCCCTTAAATGCATACAGAATTTTAAACTTAGAAATACTAACAAGGGGCGCCTGGGTGGCTCAGTTGTTAAGCGTCTGCCTTTGGCTCAGGTTATGATCCCAGGGTCCTGGGATCCGGCCCCCGCATCGGGTTCCCTGCTCTGCGGGAAGCCTGCTTCTCCCCCTCCCACTCCCCCTGCTTGTGTTCCATCTCTCTCTGTCAAACAAGTAAATAAAATCTTTAAAAAAAAAAAATACTGAACAAATATATTATAATGCTTGATATAATTCAGTTATCACAAGTAATTATTGAAAAAATAAAGGTATAATAACTATCAAGTCATTATGTCATGGGAAGTAAAAATTTTAAGCTTGTAGTCATTAGGCATGTCCTCTAAAATGTGTGAATATTTGTTGTACTGATTTAAATATATCAATTTTTGACTTTGGGGTAAAAGTATATAAAATTAGAAATTAAAAGGAACATTATGTTTTACTCATAGCACTGTGACCACATGGGTACCATCAGACAAAAGGGAAGAGCTATATGGCCAGGTAAACTCCATTTAAGCTACCAAATAAAACAGAACGAGTGCTGATAATTCAGTTATGATAGTATAAATCAGCATATTCTGCATGACTCTAAAAAAGAGAAAGAATATAGAATTATATATACAGGTATGTAACTCATATTCAACAAAACAAAAACAAAAACTCTCATTCTAAATCAGGTGTTGACAAACTATAGCCCAAGGACAAATCTGATCCACTTACTGTCATGTAAATGAAGTTTGATTGCAACACCGCCAGGCCCATTTCTTTGCAAATTGTATATGGCAGCTTTCATGTTAAAACAGCAGAATTGAGGAGTAGTGGTAGAGATCATGGCCTGCAAAGCTTAAAATATTTCCTGTCTGGACGTTTACAGAAAAAAAAAAATGTTATTCCTTGTCTATAGTATCCAGGAAGCTGTCTTTATTCTCTGTATGACTTCTATAGCAAAGGTTTAGCTCTCTGAATTCTTATTCAATATCAAAAATACTGATTTTACAATTTTGATTTTTTTGGATCATCTGTAGTTATATTAGTAACTGTTTTGGTACCTATAGAAATATTGCTGAGAACTAACAAGGAAAATAAAACTAATAAAAAATGAGCAAAGGATATAAAGAAGCAATTCACAAATGAGGATATCATAATGAGTCAAATTTGTGGAGAAATTCTCAACATCATTAACTATCAGAAGTTGTGAATTAAAACAATGAACTGTCATTTTACATCCATCAGGTAGGCAAAAGTTAGAAGGTTGATATTATCAAGTGTTAGGATACTGTCAAACAGGAAGCTTAATCTCCCATCTTTTATATGTTTGAGCAAATTCTAGATGGAATAAACTGGCAGGAACTGGTGAATGTAAGCCTCTATGTACTGCATATCTCAGAGATATACTTATGAGTACTTATCCCAGGAGGAAAAAAAAAAATGTCTCTCAGAGGTCCATGACAAGAGCTGTTCACAGGCCAGTGGTGAAGTGAGACACATAAAATTCAAAACAACAGCCACAAAACACTAACCAAAAAGAGAGAGGGAATGAGAACCCAGTCAAAACACTCTAAAATAGATGTTCATGTGAGGGACTCATTGAAGCTCTCTTGGCTAATACCAACTAGGAAATGACATAATTTTATTTTCTTAGTATCCGTATTTTTTTTTTTTTGTGAAGTTTTTTTTTTTTATTCTTATGTTAATCCCCATACATTACATCATTAGTTTTAGATGAAGTGTTCCATGATTCATTGTTTGTGCATAACACCCAGTGCTCCATGCAGAATGTGCCCTCCTCAATACCCACCACCAGGCTAAACCATCCTCCCACCCCCCTCCCCTCTAGAACTCTCAGTTTGTTTTTCAGAGTCCATCGTCTCTCATGGTTCCTCTACCCCTCCAATTTCTCCCGCTTCATTCTTCCCCTCCCTCTACCTTCTTCTTCTTTTTTTTTTCTTAACATATATTGCATTATTTGTTTCAGAGGTACAGATCTGAGATTCAACAGTCTTGCACAATTCACAGCGCTTACCAGAGCACATACCCTCCCCAGTGTCTATCACCCAGTCACCCCATCCCTCCCACCCCACCCCCCACTCCAGCAACCCTCAGTTTGTTTCCTGCAATTAAGAATTCCTCATATCAGTGAGATCATATGATACATGTCTTTCTCTGTTTGACTTATTTCACTCAACATAATACCCTCCAGTTCCATCCACGTCGTTGCAAATGGCAAGATCTCATTCCTTTTGATGGCTGCATAATATTCCATTGTATATATATATATACCACCTCTTCTTTATCCATTCATCTGTCGATGGACATCTTGGCTCTTTCCACAGTTTGGCTATTGTGGACATTGCTGCTATAAACATCGGGGTGCACGTACCCCTTCGGATCCCTACTTTTGTATCTTTGGGGTAAACACCCAGTAGTGCAATTGCTGGATCATATGGTAGCTCTATTTTCAACTTTTTGAGGAACCTCCATACTGTTTTCCAGAGTGGCTGCACCAGCTTGCATTCCCACCGACAGTGTAGGAGGGTTCCCCTTTCTCCGCATCCCCGCCAACATCTGTCGTTTCCTGACTTGTTAATTTTAGCCATTCTGACTGGTGTGAGGTGGTATCTCATTGAGGTTTTGATTTGGATTTCCCTGATGCCGAGCGATATTGAGCACTTTTTCATGTGTCTGTTGGCCATTTGGATGTCTTCTTTGGAAAAATGTCTGTTCATGTCTTCTGCCCATTTCTTGATTGGATTCTTTGTTCTTTGGGTGTTGAGTTTGATGAGTTCTTTATAGATTTTGGATACTAGCCCTTTATCTGAAATGTCATTTGCAAATATCTTCTCCCATTCTGTTGGTTGTCTTTTGGTTTTGTGGACTGTTTCCTTTGCTTTGCAAAAGCTTTTTATCTTGATGAAGTCGCAATAGTTCATTTTTGCCCTTGCTTCCCTTGCCTTTGGCGATGTTTCTAGGAAGAAGTTGCTTCGGCTGAGGTCGAAGAGGTTGCTGCCTGTGTTCTCCTTGAGGATTTTGATGGACTCCTGTCTCACATTGAGGTCTTTCAACCATTTGGAGTCTATTTTTGTGTGTGGTGTAAGGAAATGGTCCAGTTTCATTCTTCTGCATGTGGCTATCCAATTTACCCAACACCATTTGTTGAAGAGACTGTCTTTGTTCCATTGGACATTCTTTCCTGCTTTGTCAAAGATGAGTTGACCATAGAGTTGAGGGTCCATTTCTGGGCTCTCTATTCTGTTCCATTGATCTATGTGTCTGTTTTGGTGCCAGTACCACGCTGTCTTGATGATGACAGCTTTGTAATAGAGCTGGAAGTCCGGAATTGTGATGCTGCCAGCTTTGCTTTTCTTTTTCAACATTCCTCTGGCTATGTGGGGTCTTTTCTGGTTCCATACAAATTTTAGGATGATTTGTTCCATTTCTTTGAAAAAAAGTTGATGATATTTTGATCGGGATTGCATTGAATGTGTAGATTGCTCTAGGTAGCATTGACATCTTCACAATATTTGTTCTTCCAATCCATGAGCATGGAACGTTTTTCCATTTCTTTGTGTCTTCCTCAGTTTCTTTCATGAGTATTTTATAGTTTTCTGAGTACAGATCCTTTGCATCTTTGGTTAGATTTATTCCTAGGTATCTTATGGTTTTGGGTGCAATTGTAAATGGGATCGACTCCTTAATTTCTCTTTCTTCTGTCTTGTTGTTGGTGTATAGGAATGCCACTGACTTCTGTGCATTGATTTTATATCCTGCCACTTTACTGAATTCCTGTATGAGTCTAGCAGTTTTGGGGTGGAGTCTTTTGGGTTTTCCACATAAAGTATCATATCAGCTGCAAACAGTGAGAGTTTGACTTCTTCTTTGCCGATTTGGATGCCTTTTATTTCTTTTTGTTGTCTGATTGCTGTGGCTAGGACTTCCAATACTATGTTGAATAGCAGTGGTGATAGTGGACATCCCTGCCACGTTCCTGACCTTAGGGGGAAAGCTCTCAGTTTTTCCCCATTGAGAATGATATTCGCTGTAGGTTTTTCATAGATGGCTTTTATGATATTGAGGTATGTACCCTCTATGCCTATAGTCTGAAGAGTTTTGATCAAGAAAGGAGGCTGTACTTTGTCAAAAGCTTTTTCTGCATCTATTGAGAGGATCATATGATTCTTGTTCTTTCTTTTATTAATGTATTGTATCACATTGATTGGTTTGCAGATGTTGAACCAACCTTGCAGCCCAGGGATAAATCCCACTTAGTCATGGTGAATAATCCTTTTAATGTACTGTTGGATCCTATTGGCTAGTATTTCGGTGAGAATTTTTGCATCCATGTTCATCAGGGATATTGGTCTGTAATTCTCCTTTTTGATGGGGTCTTTGTCTGGTTTTGGGATCAAGGTAATGCTGGCCTCATAAAATGAGTTTGGAAGTTTTCCTTCCATTTCTATTTTTTGGAACAGTTTCAGAAGAATAGGTATTAATTCTTCTTGAAATGTTTGGTAGAATTCCCCTGGGAAGCCATCTGGCCCTGGGCTTTTGTTTTTTGGGAGATTTTTGATGACTGCTTCAATTTCCTTAGTGGTTATAGGTCTGTTCAGGTTTTCTATTTCATCCTGGTTCAGTTTTGGTAGTTGATACATCTCTAGGAATGCATCCGTTTCTTCCAGGTTATCTAATTTGCTGGCATAGAGTTGCTCATAATATGTTCTTATAATTGTTTGTATTTCTTTGGTGTTGGTTGTGATCTCTCCTCTTTCATTCATGATTTTGTTGATTTGGGTCATTTCTCTTCTCTTTTTGATAAGTCTGGCCAGGGGTTTATCAATCTTGTTAATTCTTTCAAAGAACCAGCTCCTAGTTTCGTTGATCTGTTCTACTGTTCTTTTAGTTTCTATTTCATTGATTTCTGCTCTGATCTTTATTATTTCTCTTCTCCTGCTGGGTTTAGGCTTTATTTGCTGTTCTTTCTCCAGCTCCTTTAGGTGTAGGGTTAGGTTGTGTACTTGAGACCTTTCTTGTTTCTTGAGAAAGGCTTGTATTGCTATATACTTTCCTCTTAGGACTGCCTTTGCTGCATCCCAAAGATTTTGAATAGTTGTGTTTTCATTTTCATTGGTTTCCATGTATTTTTTTAATTCTTCTTTAATTTCCTGGTTGACCCATTCGTTCTTCAGTAGGATGCTCTTTAGCCTCCATGTATTTGAGTTCTTTCTGACTTTCCTATTGTGATTGAGTTCTAGTTTCAAAGCATTGTGGTCTGAAAATAGGCAGGGAGTGATCCCAATCTTTTGGTACCGGTTGAGACCTGATTTATGACCTAGGATGTGATCGATTGTGGAGAATGTTCCATGGGCACTAGAGAAGAATGTGTATTCCATTGCTTTGGGGTGGAATGTTCTGAATATGTCTGTGAAGCCCATTTGGTCCAGTGTGTCAATTAAAGTCTTTATTTCCTTGTTGATCTTTTGCTTAGACGATCTGTCCATTTCAGTGAGGGGGGTGTTAAAGTCCCCCACTATTATTGTATTGTTGTCGATGTGTTTCTTTGCTTTTGTTATTAATTGCCTTATATAATTGGCTGCTCCCATGTTAGGGGCATAGATATTTACAATTGTTAGATCTTCTTGTTGGATAGACCCTTTAAGTAGGATATAATGTCCTTCCTCATCTCTTATTACAGTCTTTGGTTTCAAATCTAATTTGTCTGATATAAGGATTGCCACCCCAGCTTTCTTTTGATGTCCATTAGCATGGTAAATGGTTTTCCACCCCCTCACTTTCAATCTGGGGGTGTCTTTGGTTCTAACATGAGTCTCTTGCAGACAGCATATCGATGGGTCTTGTTTTTTAATCCAGTCTGATAGCCTGTGTCCTTTGATTGGGGCATTTAGCCCATTTACATTCAGGGTAACTATTGAAAGATAGGAATTTAGTGCCATTGTATTGCCTGTAAGGTGACTGTTACCGTATATTGTCTGTGTCCCTTTCTGGTCTGTGTTGCTTTTAGGGTCTCTCTTTGCTTAGAGGACCCCTTTCAAGATTTCCTGTAGGGCTGGTTTTGTGTTTGCAAATTCCTTTAGTTTTTGTTTGTCGTGGAAGCTTTTTATCTCTCCTTCAATTTTCAATGACAGCCTAGCTGGATATAGTATTCGTTTTTTTTTTATTTTTTATTTTTTTTATTTTTTTTATTTTAAAGATTTTATTTATTTATTTGACAGAGAAAGACACAGCGAGAGAGGGAACACAAACGGGGAGTGGGAGAGGGAGAAGCAGACTCCCTGCCGAGCAGGGAGCCCGATGCGGGACTCGATCCCGGGACTCCAGGATCATGACCTGAGCCGAAGGCAGTCGCTTAACCAACTGAGCCACCCAGGCGCCCTGGATATAGTATTCTTGGCTGCATATTTTTCTCATTTAGTGCTCTGAATATATCCTGCCAGTCCTTTCTGGCCTGCCAGGTCTCTGTGGATAGGTCTTTTGCCAATCTAATGTTTCTACCCTCGTAGGTTACAGATCTCTTCTCCCGAGCTGCTTTCAGGATTTTCTCTTTGTCTATGAGACTCGTAAGTTTTACTATTAGATGTCGGGGTGTTGACCTCTTTTTATTGATTTTGAGAGGGGTTCTCTGTGCTTCCTGGATTTTGATGCCTGTTTCCTTCCCCAAATTAGGGAAGTTCTCTGCTATAATTTGCTCCATTATACCTTCTGCCCCTCTCTCTCTTTCTTCTTCTTTTGGCATCCCAATTATTCTAATGTTGTTTCATCTTATGGTATCGCTTATCTCTCGAATTCTGCCCTCGTGATCCAGTAGTTGTTTATTTCTCTTTTTCTCAGCTTCTTTATTTTCCATCATTTCATCTTCTATATTACTGATTCTCTCTTCTTCCTCATTTACCCTAGCATTTAGCGCCCCCATTTTTGATTGCACCTCATTAATAGCCTTTTTGATTTCTACTTGGTTGGATTTTAGTTCTTTTACTTCTCCAGAAGGGGTTTCTCTAATAACTTCCATATTTTTTTCAAGCCCAGCTAGTATCTTTAAAGTGATGATTCTGAACTCTAGATCTGACATCGTACTAATGTCCGTATTGAGTAGGTCCCTGGCAGTCGGTACTACCTCTTGTTCTTTTTGTTGAGGTGATTTTTTCCGTTTTGTCATTTTGTGCAGAGGAGAATAGATTAATGAGAGAACAAAATGCTAGCAGAGTAACAACGTCCCCAGAAAATATACTCTAAACAAATCAGAAAAGACCTGAAGCAGTGGGAAAAGAAAGGGAAAGAGAGAAAAAAGAAAAAAAAAAAGAAAAAGAGAAAGATAAAGATAAAAACAAAAACAAACAAAACAAAACAACAACAACAACAAAAAACCAGAATGTGATCAAATATGATCAGGCTGGTATATAGATCAGTGCCACACACTAGATATGGGGTGTATTTTGGTCTTTTAGAAGAAAGTGCCTCCCAAAATTTTAAAGAAAGAAAAACTTATATATGTACAAAAATAAGGGTTGATATGATGAAGGGATGGAATATGATTGTAAAGATGGAAATTATAAAAAATTTTATAAAAGGAATTGATAAGAAGTTGTTTGAAAAAAGAAAGAAGAGGATTTAAAAAAAGAAAAAAGAAGAAAAAAAGGGAGAGGATGTGCTCAGGCAGGGGAATAGAAAACACCATATACTAGAGATTTAGGGTATATTTTAATCTGTTAGAAGAAACTATCTCAAAATTTTAAAGAGAGAACAACTTATATATATAAGCCAAATACGGGTAACTACTATGAAGGGATAGAATATGACCCTAAAATGAAAAATAAAAATGTTTTTTTTTTAAAAAAGGGATTGATAAGATGTTGGTTGAAAAAGGGAAAAAGAAAAATTCAAAAAGAAAAGAAAAGAAAAAAAGATAGTTAAAAAAAATTAACTTTGAAAGACTAAAGAATCATGGTAAAAAAAGCCATGAAATCTATGTGCAGTATTCCCCTAGTGCTGGAGTTCTGCCGTTCTCATTGATCGGTAGACTTGGTCTTGGCTGGCTCTTCTCGCTGATCTTCTGGGGAGGGGCCTGTTGCCGTGGTTTCCAAATGTCTCTGCTGGAGGTGGAATTGCCCCGCCCTTGCCCCCTCCCGGCTAAGTAATCTGCTCGGGTTTGCTCTCCGGGGCTTTTGTTCCCTGCGAGCTTTCCGTACAGCTTTGGAGGCGGAGAGTGAAAATGGAGGCCTTCCAATCTCCGCCCCGGAGGAGCTGAGAACTCGGGGCCCCGCTTCTCAGTGAGCCCCCAGAGAAAAGCCGTCAGTCACTCCCGTCTCCCTGGTCTCCGGCCGCACTCCATGCTTACCCGGCCTGTGACTGCGCGTTTCTATCTCTGGCACCCGATCCCGGGTGGAGTCTCCAAACCCAGCAGATCCCTGCGGTGCACTCCCGTGCGGCTCCTCCCAGGGGAGGAAGGTGAGTCTCCCCGGATCTTCCGCTTGTTGGGTCCCTGCTGGAGGAGCAGGGGCCCGACTATGCCGTGGATCACGGTTTATGGCAACCCCGAGCTGAGAGCCCGCGCCTGGGCTCCACCTCTGCAGGCGGGTTCCCTGCTCCGTTACCTGGGAGCTCTGCCACACTCAGGCACCCCCGGTCTTTCTGTGACCCTGAGGGTCCTGAGACCACACTGTCCCGGAGGGTTCCACCCCCCGCTTAGCCACCAGAGTGACGTCCCTCGGCGGAGCAGGCTTTTAAAAGTTCCGATTTTGTGCTCCGCGGCTCTATCACTTGCCAGAAGCGGCCGCCGGAGGCCCCTCCCCCGCCATCTATCCTCCCGAATATCGCCTCGGATTCACTTCTCTGCACATCCTACCTTCCAGAAAGTGGTTGCTTTTCTGTTCAGAGAGTTGCTGCTATTCTTTTCTTCGATCTCCTGTTGAGTTTGTAGGTGTTCAGAATGGTTTGATCCCTACCCAGCTGAATTCCTGAGAGGAGACGAAATCCAGGTCTCCTACTCCTCCGCCATCTTGCTCCGCCCCCCTAGTATCCGTATTTTTTAAGGAACATTTGACTTTTGCCAAATTCCCAGTAACTTGAATTTTTATCCTATATGGAGAGGCCAGAATTCATTATAGCCTGTGACCCAGCTCTGCTCTGTTGTCATAAAAAGAATCCTGAAATGTAATCCTCTTGCGTCCCCCACCAAAAAAGTAAATTGCACATTAATGGAAGTTCTTCTGTGATAGAAAGCAAATCCAGTTTCATTGTTTACTCCCCTTTCTGATTGCCCATTTGAAACTGTTTAATTTTTCCTACAATCATTTTGTGATTCTTACAAATACCCTCTCAAAAGAGGGCTGGGGGTGTGTTTCTGTCAGAGGCTGTGATGACTTGGAGAAAAAAAAAAACATTTTCCTCCCTCATGTTTATTTACAATAAACTTTATAGGCATTTCCCAAGACAAGATGATCATAAATGATCCTCTTCTCAGTGAATCTTTCCAGTTGGTTCACAAAGTAGCTGACATGCACAAATACACTCACATTCCCACTTGAATCATTATGCTCCATTTCACATACGAAGAGGAGTGTCTTGTTCTAAGGCAGTGATTCAGTGGTCCATATTCCCTAGTTTCAAGGGCAGTCTGCCTCCAGTAACCTTTTTACTTCCTAATGATTACTTTACGTGTTGATGTTCTTTAGGAGTGACCTTCCTGCCAGTTATGCGTGGTCAACTCTTCCTTATTCAGATTTTGCTGCAGAGCCAGCTCTAAAGTCATGACAGTTGGCTTTCTTGCGTACATTTCCAGAAAAAAGTATTATTGGTTTGACACTGTTCAGAAAGAACCAATATCTGTATGTGGTAAATTGTGGCAGCAAAAAGACAGATGGTTAGTCAAGTATACTTATCTACAAAAATCCAAAGAAGCATTCTAGAGCTTTCAGGAACAGTTTGTGTTGATAGTACTAACTTTGGAAAATTAGGATGAAAATTTACTGGCTTTGTTTTTTGTTTGTTTGTTTTCATTTTTATTTTTTGTTTATTTTTTAATTTGGGAGTACCTAAAAATATTTAAAGGAATGTTATCAGTCAACTTCTATGCTTACACTCTCTCTCTATATACCACCTTTAAGATTTGTGATTATACAGTTTTTAGGGGTCCCCTTTATGCTAATGAATGATATGACAATTAATAAAGCAGGAACAAAGTGATTATCATGCAACAGCTAACAAACTGAGAAATTGTTGCGTCTCATATTTTATTCCATTCTCTTGCTGTTTTATTTTAATACTGTTTCATTGGAAGTCACATCCATGCAATTGCAAATACAACTTGCCTGCATTTCTGAGTGGTTCTAAGGGGCATTTTTTACTTTTCTGTGTCTTGCAAACTTAAACAGAGGCAACAAGGTTATCATTTTGTAACTGTTGAAATGCTGCCATTCATCTTCTGTGATGTAATTTTACATAGTCAGTCTGAACCGTAGCTGTGCGTAACTATTTCACTGATATTCTGTCAAATGTCACAAGCTTTCAAATTCAGTACCTACACATTTATTGCATTGCAGCTGGAGATTACCTGAAAATCGTCTTGTCAGGTGCTTCGTCCCATTAGGTATAAAGAATATATAGAAGGTAAGGGAGGGGCCCGTGCTGTTTTTATGTGTATGTTAAAAAGAGCTTTCTGAAGACTAGCAGTGTTCCAAAATAATGATTGCAACTTAACGTCTTTTGGTAGCTCAATGTCTTGCATTTTTTGAGAAATGAATAAATGAATGAAATATATGAAAACGCTTTTCATCAGTCAGCCAAACATGGCTTAGCAATGACCTCACAGCCCTCATTGACCTTAGAGCCAAGCACTATGTAGGCGAATATAAAAAGAATATATACAAAAAGGAGGAGGAGCTGGAGGAGGAGGAGAAGGAGAGGAAGAAGAGGTAGAAGAAATTGTTGTAGTTGTTTCTGACGATGTATCATAATTATTATGAACACAGGTTTTGGGGTCAGACAGATCGAGTTTTAAATCCTGAATATGCCACTTTCTTGTTATGTGGCCCGATTAAAATGAACGAGCACCTTGTACTGAATTCGTATTTTGTGCCAGGAGCTGTTTAAGAGATTTACCCACATAAGCTTATTTAATCATTACAACAACTCTTATGTGATATGTGTTTTTAGTATTACTATTGTCATCATCCTCATTTTGTAAATGAGGAAAAAGGCAGAGAATATAGAAGTTGTTCAGCTAATAAGTAAAAAAGCTGGAACTGAATCTGGTCCTCACTCCTAACACCAATGTTTAACCACTGACTCTGTTAAAATGCTAGTTCTTAAGCAATTGAACTTTTCTATTTCACAAATACAGAAAAAGAGATTATTATACCTACCTCTATAGGCTTGATGTGAGAATTACATTAGATAAATCGTAAGAAACAAAATGTCCCCACAACTCCGAGGACTGTGGATTCATTCTGATCAACAGTTCACATTTCCTGTGTTCTTGCCCTCACTGCTAACTCAGAGTCTCTCAACCTTCTACAAAGTCACCCTTCCTCCATTGGTATTTATGGGATTCTCCAGTTATGTTTCATAAGACTTCATGTATCTTCCCATTCAGGTATACCTACACCCTCTTTCTTCCTCTTTGTTCTACCACTTCCTAATCAATGACCTATATTCATGGAAATCCTTGAGGAAAACCCCAAGTGAGTACAGCTGATGGCATCATCATGAGCATGCCACCAATTTTGCCAAGTGCATTGTCTCTAGAACTGCTCCTGTAGCCACCAGTCCTGTAGGAAACAGGAGTCCCTTCAAGCACGGTCAGCATCTCTACCATAGCTTGGCTTCCAACATGATGCTTCAGGTTTAGGGCAGCCTGACAGCATTATCAGAAAGTCTTATGAAAACTGCCCCTTGAGATTTTTCTCCCTAACCCATTTTCTAACCCATTTAAGCCACATTGCTGGTGCTTAAAACCAATTCACGAATCTGGGCATGATGAAGATATCTTTCCCTTCCCTTCAGTGGTTTCCTAGGATCTCTAGAGGACGTACATATGCACAGACCTTCTCACTTAGCACTCAGGCAAAAAAAAACAAGAACCCCTAGGCAAATCAGCACATGCAAATAGATTTTACAGATCCTTGAGGTACCAAATAGTCATCAGTAGACTTATTCAGAAAAATCTAAATTATTTTTAAATTCAGCCAGACCAAAATACACAAATACTTATAGTAAACATATTAAACATTCATTTTATCTATTTCCCTTAACCTAGGAAATAGATATTTTAAAGTTAGCTTTCCAACCATATATAAAGCCATTCATTCAGCAGTTTTCTTGTTTAAAACACAACCTACAGAGCGCCTGGGTGGCTCAGTTGGTTAAGCGACTGCCTTCGGCTTAGGTCATGATCCTGGAGTCCCTGAATCGAGTCCCGCATCGGGCTCCCTGCTCGGCAGGGAGTCTGCTTCTCCCTCTGACCCTCCCCCCTCTCATGTGCTCTCTCTCATTCTCTCTCTCAAATAAATAAATAAAAAATCTTTAAAATTAAATAAATAAAATAAATAAAACACAACCTACAAAGTTTACAGAAGGAATAGAGAAGGATAAGCCACAATCCCTGCAATCCAGAAGTTTATAATCTCTTTGAATAAAGGAGACACACATACTAGGAACACTAAAGTAGTTAAGTAAATAAATGTGCAAATGTTAAAATTCATTCATAAATTCAGTCACTGAATATGTATTGAGTGTCTCCCATGTACCAGCACTGTATTAAGAATAAGAAGTACTGTGATGGATAAAACAGATGTACTCTCAGTCCTTATGGAGCCTATATTATAATAGTGGAAGAAATTTTAAAGAAAATACATAACAAGAAAAAGAAAGATTGTGGAAACCACTATGCAGGAAATAAGAGTACAGACTAGGAAAGTAGGATTTCAGAGAAGGAGGTTGTGTTACTTTTCTAGGGCTGCCATAAGAAAATACCACAGAGTTGGTGGTTTAAACAACAGACATTTATTTCCTATAGTTCTGGAGGGTAGAAATCAAGATCAGGGTATTTTCAGGGTTGATCCTTCTGAAGCCTCTCTCCTTGAATTGTTGATGGGGTCTTTCCTGTTTGTGTCCCATTTTTTCCTCTTTTTCTAAGGATACCAGTTATTGGATTAAGGCTCATCCTAATAACCTCATTCTAATTCATTTACCTCTTTAAATATAGCCAAAATCTATGTAAAAAAAAAAAGTCATATTCTGAGGTACTAGAAAATTAGTACTTCAGCAGATGAATTTGGGGATGGGGGGTGCAATTCAGCCCATAATAGACATCATCAGTATTATGTCTTGCAGGGTACCCTAGCACTGGTCCAAGACTAGTTGGAATGGAATCATCTGAGGAAAAAAATAAATAAAGCAATCTGGACCCTACTCCTAAAGAGGTTGGATCACAAATCAGTGATATTATTAAGCTTTCTGGCTGTTTTTGATATGGATTCAGGTTTGGGAACTCCTAATAGAGTAGTCAGGAATAGTTGGAAAGACATATACACGGTCAGTCTTGAGTTAAACACCAAAGAGTGGAATAAATTTGGATAGCAGCAGTTCTCAAACTTTTTGGTCTTACAACCTCTTGGAAGATGGCTAAGAGCTTATATGTATCTCAGTTTTATCTATCAATATTTGTCTTATTAGAGTTTAAAATTAAGACATTTGAAGAATAATATATAAAAATAATAAACTATTATATGTTGACATAAGTAACATTTTTTATCACAATGTTTTCTACAACAAAAAATTAGCAAAAGGATGTCACTATTTGACATTTCTGCAATTCTTTTAATATGTGGCTCAATATAAGATACCTGGATTCTCATATCAGCTTCTGCATTCAGTCTGTTGTGATATCATTTGTCATGCAGCCTCCAGAAAACTTCACTGTACATTTATGAGAGAATGAGAGTGAAAAAGGATAATAATGTCTTAATAACATTATTAAAATAGTTTTGATCTCACAGACCCCGGAATGCGTCTTGGGTATTTCCAGGAGTGGCTTGGAGCACACTTTGTAAATCACTGATGTCGATTAGAAGTGAATATTTTGTGCTTTTGTTAGATGAGCTATGTGAGAAAATACTTCCTAACAGAATGGCTATGACCTATTTAAGGATAACATGGTTATCTTGGCTAGAATATAGTGGAGAGTTTGCTTCCTTTGGACCAGATTGCTCCCCTTGTGCCAGATTGTTGCTCTTGAACATGATTCTCCACTCATAAATGGAATTGTCCCTGTTTTGGAGGGGCTTGTGCTTGTCTTCCTCATATAGCTGCTGTCTTTTACCCCAGTTGCCTTTTGTTGTTTTCTTCCTAATTATTAATTTTGGCAGGCAACATAGCCTAATGATTAAGAACAGGGACCAGCAAATTCTGTAAAGAAAGATTGTCAACACTTTAGGATTTGTAGTCAATGTGATCTCTGCGGTGGTAACTCAATGCTGCTATGGTAGCATGAAAGCAGCCACAGAAAAATCTAAACAAAGGAGTGTGGCTTTGTTCCAATAAACTTTACTTATGGACACTGAAATTTGAATTTCATATAATTTCAAGTGTCATGAAATGATATATATATTTTCCAATTTAAACTGTAAAAACTTTTCTTAACACTGGCTATACAAAGTAGGCAGTGGGCCAGAATTGGCTCTTGGGGCTATTATGGTTTGCCTCACAGTTAGGAATGAGTGATCACTTTCAACACAACCCCTCTAAAGCTTCTCTTTCCCTCTTTGCAAAATGGTGATAATAACTTCTTCATGAGGTGTCCTTAGTTTAATATGCACAAAGGATTAATCAGAATGCCTGGACCATGCTAGTTTTTGTTTTTATCAACTGGTGTAACAACATTCTAAGTTAATGATTTTGAGCTGAGTCTTATCATGAGCTTACTTTTTGAACTTGTAGTGAAAGATGATATAGTTTGTTACAGGAGAAAGACCTAAACTAGTTGTTGTAAATTTGGGCAAGGCATTTTTCTTTCTGGATCTCATTTTTTTCACCTTTAAAATGAAGTTGGTGGAAGGCCAGTCTGCTCTAAAATTCTAAAGGCTCTGAACCCAGAAATGCTAATTGGCTTACTTGTGTCTTTATTTTCCCATCAAAAATGAGAGTAAAACAATATGGCTCTTCCTTTGGGAAATATATGAATTTTTTAATATCCTCTAGAGAAAGAAAGTTCAACACTTCAGGTCATTTTAATTAACTGACAAATACAAGGCCCCATGAGACCATGGATACTTGTTGACTCTTCCACTTTTAGTTGTTTACCCATGCTGGTTACAAATTTCAGTGGTCTAAATTGAGTTTCATGTTTGGCTGAATAGAACATATATATTTTATTTATTTTATCTTATTTATTTTCTCTCAGCATAAAATAATTCAGTCTGTGTTGAAATAGAATTCTGGAACAAAGAACTTCCACTTCTGTTATTTAAGCATCTTTAGTAGGAACAGGGACCCAATCCTAAATGGGAATTTATTGTGTGGGTGTACTTGGAGGGTTCCTATGACTCCAAAGCTTATACTTTCTGAGGATCTAGTTCATCACATCTTGATTTTGGTATACTGTCTGATGAATTTTTCTCTCACAACCAACCAGTACCTATATATTATTTAGATCAAATCTTAAAAAAGAGTCATTTGTACTGGTTTAGACACTATTAGGTAGAGACCTTTACACAAGGCCATACCATGGGGCCTTGTTCAATATTTATTTGGCACCTGTAATATGCAAGGTTCTCCATTAGGCGCTGAAAATGTAACATTGGACAAAGCAATAAGACCCTGCTCCATGAAGAGAGGAGAAGGAAAAAATGAAGAAGTGATAAGTACTAGAGAGAAAATAGTTTGGGGACTTTTTTAGATGGGTTGGTCAGTGCAGGTCTCTAGGGAAAGAAAAATCTGAACCAAGACCTGCAATATATGAAAGAGCTAAATATGATGATAGAAGCAAACACATAGGGTGCCTGGGTGGCTCATTTGGTTGGGCGACTGCCTTCGGCTCAGGTCATGATCCTGGAGTCCCTGGATCGAGTCCTGCATTGGGCTCCCTGCTCGGCAGGGAGTCTGCTTCTCCCTCTGACCCTCCCCCCTCTCATGTGCTCTCTCTCATTCTCTCTCAAATAAATAAATAAAATCTTTAAAAAAAAAAAAAAGAAGCAAACACATATGGTGCTGCCCTGTGTAGGCATTGCTCTAAATGCATTACATATATCTCCTCACGTAATCCTTAAAGTCACCTTGTGAGGTAGGTAGTAGTATTAGTTAGTTTTATAAGATAGGAATCTGAAGCACATAGAGATTAAGTAATTTGTTCAAGGTCAGAGTTTGTAAATGTCAAAAGCAGAATTTGAACCCAAATCTTAGCCTTTAATCAAAACATCATAATGTCCCTGAGAAAACAGCATTATAAGCAGAAAGAACAGGTAAATGTAAGGTCTGTTTTTTTGAGGCAGTCTTGCTGGGGCACAGGTAATGGCCTGATTATTGCTTCCTTGAGCTAGAGATTGTTGGTGAGGGAGTTTCCTTAAGAAGAGGAAGCTGGCTGGACTGTCATCATAACCAGCAGGTCAGCGTGGTCAACCCACTCAATCAATAAACTTTTTATAGGTTAAAAAAAAAGATAAAAATTAGGGACTGATATACCAGCACACTGAAAAATGATCTATTAGTGCAAACTATTATTTTCAATTATCCTCAGAAAAACTGGTTTGACAATTTTTGTTCAAACAAATTTGACCATTTGAATACAGACTTAGATACGATGATGTTTTCTGTTAGCTTATTGATTTTAGTATGTTGTTATCTTTACTATGTTGTTATTCATTGTACTGTACTTGCTTCTAGAATGTGGTATTCTTTTCCTGCCTTTAGTTTATATTATAGGTAACTAAACCACAGAGGTTCTATTAGCCAAACCAACACAAAAACCAAAGGTATCCTAGAATCTGTTTGTGTTGAAGATGTTTGAATCATTGCAGTGTCAGAACAATTGCATGACAGACAACCTTTTGAAATGTCTTAAGTGTTACTGGAAGGCATAGCAGGAACTCCATTCTGTGATCATGGATGTACACCAGTTTAATAAGAATACCAAGCATACATTAAATAAAAGAGACATACAATAAAAGATAAGACAGTTAATTAATTTAAATATCTATTTTGAAAACAGCAATTAATGATGAAAAGAATAAAATGAAATATTTAATTTCTGAGTTTTTTCCCCCAACTGGTTATAAACCATCTATTAACCATGGGAGTTCTTCCACTGAAAAATCAGTGTTGTTTTTATTTTATTTTTATTTATTTTATGTATTTACTTTAAAATATTTTATTTATTTATTTGACAGAGAGAGAGACAGCAAGAGAGGGAACACAAGCAGGGGGAGTGTGAGAGGGGGAAGCAGGCTCCCTGCTGAGCAGGGAGCCAGATGCTGGGCTAGATCTCAGGACCCTCAGATCCTGGCCCGAGCCGAAGGCAGACGCTTAACAACAGAGACACCCAGGTGCCCCTCAGTGTTGTTTTTATATACAGGACTGAATTTTAATTTCTTGGCAGAGAAATTTCACCTTCTTAACTCAAATTAGGTCATTATATGACATGACATGGAGAGAATAATTTAAATAACTTGTTGCTTTCCTATATTTCACCTTTCTTATTTATGTGTGTATATATATATAAATACATAAGTGTGTGTGTGTGTATATATACACACACACACATATATACCTCATACATTCATCTCTGTATTTATAGAGCAAAACAAGGCATGAGGCATTCTACCAGGCATATGAGTCATTGAAACTTCAGAATATGCTATAATGCAGCACATATAGGGCTCATACATAAACAACTATAATACAATGATAATAATGGCATTGATGATACTAACATTTACGGTGCACTTACGGTGTGCTAGATATAATGTCAAATGTATTATATGTACTCTCTAATCCTCAGAATATGGTTTTAAGGTAGTTAATAATTCTGAAGAAGTTGAAGCTCCTAGAGGGTAAGTAGCTTGCTCACAGACCTAATAGGTAGCAAAATCAGGATTTGAACGTATTTGTCAGACTCTGAAGAAAATGCCTATTCTGTTATGACATTTCCCTGTGTGTTCTACAGGGTGTTATTAAAAATAGTGAATGAAATGTTTAGAAGGTCAAATCAATTTGGGAACATTGGGATAAACTGTTTTAAACAGGTTTATTAACTGAAGGGCTTCTTAGAGCCTTTAATATGCTAATATGCAAAGTAGAACTCCAAAAAGATGTCATAGGATAGATATTGGCCATGAATATTTAATTGCTGAACCCCAAATCCATCCCCAATACACACACGCAGAGTGTGGTGTAAGAGTATCAGTCCTCGAATACACTTTTGACAGGCCTATTACACCCACTATTTTAATTTTTTAAAAGGAAAGAAGAGACATAAGAAACATTAGAGAGATGAAATATAATGGATAAATGACCTTACAGACAAAAGTAAATTCTAAATTTTCAACTCCCCACTGAGAAAATACATAAATTTAAGAGTGAAAATGAGAGTATGGAAATATGAAGAAAGGCTAGGAATACACATGAAGAAAGCAGTGTAATAATAGAAGAACAAAGATGTGGATACCATCTCAGCTGGGAGATCAAGCTGAATGCCTCCTCAGCTGGAGGAGTCAAAGAGTACAGAGAAAAAAGAGAAAATCAATAGCATTGGGGAATGAATATACATTGAAAACTGTTGTGGATATGGCAAGGATGACTCTGAAAGGAAAAATGCCATCAAATCAAAACTTTTAGATAATGTTTTGTTGTTGTTGTTATTTTTAAGTTATGAGGGCTGAAATCCTCTTTGGTAGGATTAAGAAAAGAGAAGGTAGAAAAGAGAAGAATTTTTCCCTCTTACATTGGCAGATAGCTTAGTAAGCAATAGCAGTGTTAAGAACAACTTTATTAAAAAAAAAGGAAGATCTGAGTAGTTTTGAAGGCAGAAACCAAGGACATAGTCAAGTAGTGAAGGTGGATATAAAGAATAATTAAGATCAACATTTCAGATGAGATTTCAGAGCTTGAGAATCAAAGATGTGGGTAGGTTTTGTTGGATTTGAGGCCAATAAAACTTTTCTGAGCTCACACACACACACACACACACACAAAGTGGATATGAGAAACCATGAAGTAAGAAGAAAAATTGAGTGAGTTCTTTCACCCACCTTATCCAGTGGATAGAAGTCAACTAACTTATGCAAGGAGGAAATACAGGTATCAGATTGCTGATTTGAGGACAGTGAAAAGATTTTTTAAAAAATAATGGAAATATTACTTACAATTAAAAAATCAGTTTTGTCAAACTTTGTAAAATGGCTTGTAATTTGACCATCGTGTGTGTGTGTGTATGCATTTTGACATGTATAAATTTCATATACTTTAATATATTGATATAAATGTCTCATAGATGTGGCCCAACTGAGGCCGAATAGCATGAATTTGCACTCCACACATATTCTCTGTAATTATTTGAGGACAAAACAGTGAACGAGAGCAGAAAAAAGAAACCAGGAAACAAGTCTAACAGGAGGACAAATCTAAATATTAAGGATTAAATAATGTTATGCTAATGAAGGCCTTCAAATAATTGATCAGTTAGTAATGAGGTATTTGAAGCTAGAGATAGGCTACCTTGAGGGATAAGGACACAGGTAAAGAAAGGAGGTTTGAAGAAAAGAAGTAAAATTTAGAAATTAATCTCAAAATGAAATAGTTTTTAAAAATCATAAATTACATCATCAAAAACTAATGATGTAATGTATGTTGATTAACATAGCATAATAAAAAAAAAACATTAACTGAAAAAAAAAAAATAATAGTGTAACTTAGTTGTGGTTTCCTGAGCAAAGAATAACACTGTCCATAGTCCTAAAACACCAGTGAATTTTCAGGCAAGGTTGTTCTTCTCTATACCATGGAGGGTACAGAGACCTGGAGTGGGAAGAGGGAAAAAGCAATGGTGGGGGCCGGGGGGGGGGAAGAAAGAGAGAGAGAGAGAGAGAGAGATTGAGATAAATAAGAGGAAATAAACTGTCAAAGACTACTATTATAGATATTAATATATTATTATTAAGGAATTTTTAGGGAGAAGGGAGACATTTTACCTCATTTTCCCAGGAGAGAAACATGATAAGGGGAGGGCATACAGGTAGCATTACCTTCATGCAATCAATGTTCTAGCTACCCTCACCCCACCTTCTGCTACACTGTAGTTAAGATTCTGAGCTCAAATTCAGACCTTGGTATTGGTTCCTGGAAGAGAAAGGAATTGGAATACATGTATATTATGAATTTTGAGAGACTGTGAGGCCAGTGTTAGAAGAGTAGATTTTTGGTTCAAGAGGGAGAGACTGGTGATGAGAAAGGTTCATTCTACTACTCTTTGTCTCGTGAATCAAAAGAAAAGAGAGAAGGGCAGTCCAGCAATGATTGTTCCTAAGAAAATTATATTAGAAATTGGTTTCACTTAATATAAAAGGGGATAGCTTTTTAAAGGTTCATAATGTAGTGAAATACTCTCAAAGGGAAATTAGAAATGGTTAGTATTAGTTTTCTATTTTCTACTGTAACAAGTTACCACAAACATAGTGGCTTACAGTATATTTTATTGTCTAACAGTTCTGTAGGTGAGAAGTCCCAGTGTGGGTCTCACTTGGATAAAATCAGGTGTTGACAAGGCTGCTTTCCTTTCTGGAGTCTCTAGAGGGTAGAGCCTTGCCTTTCCCATATTCTAGAGCCTGTTGACATCTCTTGGTTTGTGGTCTTCTTCCAGCATCTTCAAAGTCAGCAATGTTGTATTTCTCTTACTTTCTTTTACTGAGACATCCCCCTGTGACTCTCTTTTCTGCTTTCCTCTTCTACTTTTGAGGACTTTTGTGATTACATTGGCCCCACGTGGGTAATCCTGAATAATCTCCTTATCTGAAGGTCAGCTGATTAAGACCCTTAGTTCCATCTGCAACCTTAGTTCCTTTTTGCCATGTAACCTAGCATTTTCAGTTTCTAGGGACATAGTTGGGGATTTAGGACATGGGCATCTTTGGAGTCAGGCATTATTCTGTCTGCCACAGAGTAGGAAAAAAGACATGCTCATATCCTAATTCAGCTCCTGTGGGAAGCTTTCCGTGATTCCACCTTGTAGATATACTCTGCTCCTTTATGAGAATAAAATGAGAACAGGCATGTGAAGTGGTTAGAACAGTGTTTGGCTCTTGGGAAACTGCTGGGGATTTTTCATTTTCTTCCTCATGCAAGGAAATAGTACACAGAGACAGATATTAAGCCTAGGTCTGCCTGGCCCAAAACCCATGCACATAGGCATTATAAACTGACAAGGTGCAGTCTTAAGTAGCAGAAATCATATACTGATGTTCTACTGTTATATTTCATAATAAAAGATGGAAAAAGTACCAGGGTTTATGGAGAGGCTGATTAAATTCATTTTGTATGAACACAGTACCAGGCCTTGTTGTAGGCACTGGGGGAAATGGCAGGAAACAAGACAAATTTCAAGCTTTTAGGGAAAGTATATTCTGTTTGGATTTGGGGGGGTGGTGAGGGGAGGATTTGGGGTATTCAGCAATGCAAGTATAAACATAATATACTTTGGAGATTAAGAGGCAGTGTGGTAGGTAGAATAATGTCTTTCCCTTTAAAAAAAAAAACAAAAAAAACAAAGTCCATATCCTAATCCTCAGAACCTATGAATGTGTTCCTTTACACAGCAAAAGCAACTTTGCAGATGTTTTTAAGTAAAGGACTTTGAGATAGGGAGATTATTCTGGGTTTTCTGGGTTGGCCCAATGTTATCACATAGTCTTTAAAAATGGAAGATGGGGGCAGAAGAGGAAGTCATAGTGATGTGATGTGACAAGGACTCAACCCACTCCCACTGTTGCTGTCTTTGAAGATGGAGGGAGGAAACTATCAGCCAGGGAATGTGGGCAGCCTTAGGAACTGTAAAAGATAAGGGAATGCATTCTTCCCCTGGAATCTCTAATACCATGATTTTAGCCCACTGAGAACTGTGTCAGATTTCTGACCTTAGTTGTGGTTTGTTATTAACTGTAAGATAATGAATCTTGTTTTAAACCACTACATCTGACATAATTTGTTACAGCAACGATAGTTAAGACAGGCAGTGAGAGAAAAAAAAAAAAAAAAAGACAGGCAGTGAGAGGTATAACAAGGATTACAGTGACAAGCATCTTCCCTGAGATACTCTGTATGCCCAAGAACACCTTTTTCTCCTGAAACAATTAGTAATATTTTTGTCATAAGTAGTAAACCACACTGAGCTAGGTAGAACAGAGAGAGTTCTATATAAGGGTACAGTGATATCTCACAACACCCAAGGAAATCAGTGTTGCCAATCCCTTAAAATAGGTCCAGAACCATGAGCAGGAAGACTGTCTAGACCTTTCCCTTTACATTTCCTTTCTCTTCCTCTCTAAATATCTCTCTAAACTGGCTCCCTTATTCTCTTCAGTCTGCCTGATTGAATATAATTGTTGGCAGATCGGAGTTATGTGCTACAAGTCCAGTCACCCAAAGGCAGAATCTCAATGGAAACTTCTAACTTCTCCTTCCCATCCTTATTTTTAGTAAAGAAATTCTCATTGTTCCAGCTTGGGTTAGGTACCTTCTCTGGGCCATCATGTAGGGCCAAGGGCAGAACAGGGAAAGGGAGATTGTTATAAACTGAACAGACACCCAGTATGTTTATTCCGTGATGCTTATACTGTAACTGGAGAGATAATTTTAGGAAAATATATCACTATGTTTAGCCAATCTCATTTAATTTCTGTTCAAAACAAAGAGTTTGTGTGAGGCAATGTGAAAGATATGAAGGCAAGCAACAGACATTTACCAAGCATCTATTTTTATGCCAAGAACTCTGCTAAGTACTTGTGTCACAAAGACATAGAATGCTTAAGGAATGGAGGAGAGAGAATAATTCACATTATTATGTGGTATGTGCTGAATGGAAGATCTGTACAAAGTGCCATCAGCACACCCAACAAAACATCACATCTTGCTAAGTTGGCTGGAATGGGAGGGGACTGGGACAAATTCCTAGAGAAAGTAATTGGAACTTCCAGGTGAACAAGGGAGGAAAATGCCTCTCAGGATAAAGGAGAGCATCTACAAATCCTGCAGTCATAAAAATAACCAATGAGGCCTGGGGCCAGTGAGTCGTTCAGAGCAACAAGGTTTACAAGGGGAGAAGATTCCAGTTATTCAAAGCTCATAGTCTAATAGAAGAGTAAGGATAGGTAATAAACAACTGTCACAAGGTCTGAATACATCAGCATAATAATGAAGTGACAAAACACACAGAGAGTTTTGGAGGTAAGCTTGAGAATCAGGGGTCAAGTTAAAATCCAGCTGGGAAGACTTGATGTGTTCCTGGGATAAGCTGGTTTTTAAGCAGTTTCATAAATAGTCTGTGGTTAATAGGAATGAGCAAGATAGAACCTGAAATTAATTAAAATGCTCCTCTTTGGTTCAAAGCCTACAAAATTATGCAAAGCAACTTACTACTATGTGGATCGCCAAAGCATAGACATAGCATTTGCTTCCCAAGGTGACATGGTTCCTGCAAAACTAAAACTCTGTAATGATTTCTATCATCTCTTCTCTTTCTTCAACAATTGTCTGGTCTCTTAGAAGAGAAAGCTGTACTATGTACTATGCCAGGAAAAATATGAGAAAAGCACCTTGAATATCGAGTGGCAATGGGAAATCCCGGAGGAAAAGAATTTCCATCACAAAGTGTTCCCTTGTCATGGAGTCTTTGAAGTAGGTTACTGGACTGCACATACTACATCCCCCTGGCTTTGTTTCTTTTTTTAAATTAATCATTTGAATATGTTGGGGCTTCAAATGTTTACTGGGTGATTATAAACACATTGAAGTACTGAAGGAAAGCTCCCGGGACGCCGTATTCACCCTCATCAGTGTTTTAGATTTTATTTTGACACATCATCAATTGGAATTTTTTTTTAAAGATTTTATTTATTTGAGAGAGAGAGAATGAGAGAGAGAGAGAGAGCACATGAGAGGTGGGAGAGTCAGAGGGAGAAGCAGACTCCCTGCTAAGCAGGGAGCCCCATGCGGGACTCGATCCTGAGACTCCAGGATCATGACCTGAGCCGAAGGCAGTTGCTTAACCAACTGAGCCACCCAGGCACCCCATCAATTGGAATTTTTAATTCAGACTATTTTCAAATGTTACAGCAATTTTGCATAGTATATTATCTAAGTTCCATGTCTTTTGATAAGGGTAATTAAACATGCCACGTTTGTTGCTACAGCCCTGAGTCTTCAGTCACTCATCCACTGGTTATGTTCCTATATTCCATTTACTGCTTTCTATGTATTATTTGTATAGTGTTTGAGAAATGTATTCACTTTTAATTCCTTGGAAGCTTAGCTCCAAACCTAGAGAAAAAGGACCCAATCTCTTACAACCTACGTAGGTGAAATTCCCAAAGACATACCATGCTTCTGAGGCATTTTTTAAAAAAATGTTTATCTTCTAAAGAAAAGACTCCATCTTTTAGGACTCGGGTATTGATTATATCACTCCTTTTGACATAATCCTTTACTCCTTATGCAGACAAAAACACCATTGATTTTTATAAACTAGTGACATTTTTTTCCCCATCACTAGAAGTTTTGTTTGGAAAAAGAAGAATGGAAGCCAGTCCAGAGTAATCTATCTTTCTACATAAGTATTTCTGTGCCACTTATCACAGCAGTACCTGGGCACTCAAAAGCACCATTAGACTAAAACACATACACTGGAGGAGAAAAAAAAAAAAATAAATAAAAACACTAGAAGCTAAGAAAACAGAAAGTTTAAAACATCAAGAGAAATAGAAAAAATTGCTCTTTGTTCGTGGGCAACCAATAGGACTTGAAGGAAATTTTCAGGAGCAATTAAAAAAAATATATCCTTTCTCCAAGTCTGTTTATTTATTTAAAAGCTTCTAAAGGACTAGTTTAGGCCTTTGATTCAGATACAAAATACCATTGAGACTTGCTGTGGTAAATCAAGGATGGGATATGACACTTATTCTAGCACTCTGGATATAAGACAAAAAAGAAAGCAAAAAAAATATGTATATATATATATATATATATATATATATATGTATATATAAATAACTGAGGTACCAGTTGACCCCAAGAATGTTTTGAATTCTCCAGTAGGACAGTCCTTTTTCACTGGGATACTCAAATGGACCTGATGCTTGTCCAGTGAAATATGCAGAATGTGAGATACATTTAGGAAATGAATTGTTGGATGGTGAAACTTGCCAAGCTAACTAATTTAAAGAGAAAGGGACTGATGTCATAAATTACATTCCAAACTGACTTTGTAACTTAAGTATCTTTATCTCCTGCTATAAGATCAGTAAAATTTTAGTATTATATGCCAGATGTCAATTAGGAGGGCAGAATAGTTTGCAGTGTCAAAAGCTATGTATTCCACTCTTCTTAATATATAAAAGAGAAATTACTGAATAATTGCCTATTTATATCAAAAATATAATATATAAAATTGTTATATATGAAAATTCAAATTTGAAGATAGGCCAATTTTCCTTGGCACATGTAATTTACAGATTTATATTACAATTCAATCCAACATATTGAGAAAAAGCACGTTAATGGGAAAGGAATAAATATCTAATTTATAGGAGAGTAACCGCCATAAAGTTTTATTTGTATCATGATGTAATTTCTGAGTAAAAATACTTTCTGCTCCATTTCATGGTGGGTAACCTGGCAACTCTTATGATTTCCCTCCTATTTTAACAAAACGACTCAATTTTTTTATGTGACCTTGTTTTACAGTCAGAAATACTGCTGATAGAAATTACATTTCAACGAGTAAAGCCATCTTCACCTCAGATTTACATAGAAGTTGGCAAATTAAAAGTATTTTAATAAGGCTAGCAGTGATAGTTCAGGAATGAGATTTAAACTGATCTTCTGTGCCAATGAGTGCATTAACTTTATTCAAAAATAGTGTATGTAAAATGGCACACAACTGACATGAGCTGATTATGATAATGTCTTAGTGCAAATTTTTGAAAATCAGGTACTATAAAAATATACCATTAACTTTATGTTAATAAAATATTTTGCTTGATGCCTTTTAAATTATTCATTTGAAGTAGTCTAAAAATATAAAGGAACTCTTATTATCATTCAATTTACATGATTACTTTTAAGTTCACTTTTTTGGTTTAACATAAACAGAGTGTAAAATTCACATCAAGTTTTTGGTATTTAAAATGTGTAATTTTTATGCAAAAACTGGATGCTGTGTTACATTTTTAAGGTTGTCATTAGTATAAATATAATTTTGACTTCTGATTTGAAACAATTTAACCCTTAGGAGAAATTATCATGTTTCCCAGGTTGACTCATTATTGCTGCTTTGATTATAGATGAATTCCTTTGTAAAAACACTTTTTAAAAAATCTAAGCACTGACTTGAAACCCCAGGGGTTCTCACAGATGCATTTGAAGAAATGATGAAAATTATCAGGAAAAGAGGATCATTTTTTTTTCCCCAAAAGCTAGTGTGATTTTAAGGATTAAACAATCATTATGTGCTCAGGTCTGTGTTGGGCTCTTCATGGCTTTACACAGGAGGACAGCGCACCAGTTGCCTGTCATTGCTTACAGTCAAATGGAAATTCCTATCATCAGTTACAGTTATAGCACAGTGTTGGGCACATATTGCTACCCAGGAAACTGGATTTATGTTGTCAAAAAAGTAGAAATATGAGACAGTAAAACTGGATAAGAACCCTAAATATGGTGGGTTTTGACTTGAGTAGGAGGGATCTAATCTAGATTTTTAAAGAAGAGAGGATGTAGCCCTTCAAATGGGAGAGAAATTTGAATGAAAGATCGGTTGTCTTCTTTAGAATATATAGAACATACCAAAGTCTAGTTCTGTTCACAATATAAATAATTTATCTTTTTAAAAAGATTTTATTCATTTATTTGACAGAGTGAGAGAGCACAAGCAGGGGGAACAGCAGAGGCAGAGGGAGAAGCAGGCTCCCTGCTGAGCAGGGAGCCTGATGCGGGACTCGATTCTAGGACCCTGGGATCATGACCTGAGCCAAAGGCAGATGCTTAACTGACTGAGCCACCCAGGTGCCCACAACATAAATAATTTAAAATTGAAATTTACATATATACTTATATATACTTCAGTCCATATGCAAATATAAAACTAGTTATATAAATAATTACTTGAAGCCATATGCAATTTTAAAAAATATATAGATTCATGGAGCACTGGGTGTTATATGCAAACAATGAATCATGGAATGCTACATCAAAAACTAATGATGTACTGTATGGTGACTAACATAACATAATGAAAAAATTATAAAAAAATAAAAAATCTATAGATTCATAAAAAGTTCTCCAATTGCCAGACAATAGCTCTTTTATTTCAAAATGTGTTTCAAAACTCTATTCTTGGGAAGGAAGGGAAAGAGGAAGAAAAATGAAGCAGGAATTTGACTTGTATGTGCTGTGTATCAGCCTGATGCTTCTTTTCCATATAGACCCAAGTTGTGATTGCCTCAATTCTGCATAATTAAGAGAGTGAGTCTCTGTCACATATCACTGCAGGCAAACCTGCCATAATTTAAAATCTTTGGCATAGTCAGAGAAGAGTTTCTGACTTTTGTGTGGCTCAGTATAATCCTGTCTCCCAAGAATGGTACTGATTTGACATGACTGGACAAGACACTGAATGAGGTTCCTAGGAGTTTGGTAGTATTTGCAGAATTAGATTATCTTATCCTATCAAAATTGCAAGGAACCTTACAAGCTAGTCATCTCTCCTCCTACCCAATTGAAACTCCTTGTACAATAATCTGAAGAGATGTTCATCTAAGTTCAATTTGAATGGTTAAAGAAAAAGAGGGGGCATTATTCTGTGCACGCCAGTTGCTCATCCACAGGCCTTTCAAAAATTTAAACACAGGTACCATAATATTTCAGTATCCTTCTCCAAGCTGAGCATGTCTGTTCCTTTATCTTTTTTTTTTCATGAGAGAGTTCCCAAATTATCTTCCACTTTCCTCATCTTCTTCGGGATACTTTCAAGTTTGTTTTTTTCCTAGAAAACATATTTATGGATGCTACCATATGGTGATCCAGTGGGGAGACACAACCCCCACACATACATATCACTGGACCTTGCCCTCAAGAAAATTTAAAGAAGAGGGAGGTAAACATTAATCAAAGTACAACAAAAATACATAATTGTGAACTGTGTTAAGCATGTAAAGGAGATCACCCCAAATCAAAATGGAATATCCAGCATTCTATGTAAATTTTGGATCTGATAGGACCTGCACAAAAAGAGAAACTATTACTGACCTTGATCTGAATACTACATAATACTGCAGCCAAAAGGTTGCTTTAGCTGGCTCAGTTTGAGCTTGTGGTAACTTGCGTTTTATTTTGTTTTGTTTTCAAATCAACTTTTATCACATCAACTTTCTGTACCTTCTACTTAAATAATTGATTTTTGAACATCAACACAAAACCTTACACTTATAAATGTAAAATTCCATCATCTTGGTTTTAGCCCATGGGTCTAACATGTCAAGGTCATTTTTGAATCATAATTAAGGTGTCCAACATCTTAAGTAAACTTTTGTATCAGCTGAGAAATTCATAAGCATTTATTCAGTGACTTCATTAGAGAGCAATACCAAATATAAAGCCCCAAGGTATGCATCAAAGACTTCTCTTAAGTTGATACACTGATACATGTACAAAATCTTTCAATACCTAACCATAAGTATAGACATATGTTGTTTGTGCTTTCTAATATCCATTTCTCCTTCCTCTGGAAATACATTTTTCTTGAGGAAATGTTCTTCTGCCATTATCACTTCATATAAATTTGATACAAATGTTGAACTCAGTCTATCCCTGGTTCACAGAGTGTCATATGACCTAACTTGATCAATGAGAATATTGACTACTGCTGGCTACAGAATTGGGCACATAATCTAAGTCATTCTAGTGAGATTAAATTCTTGACCTTTTGTGGAATTGCTGGGAAGAGAGATTCTTGCTGAAATTGAAACTGGGAGGACTTAAGATTGGAATTGCTGGGAATCACCATATGGAGAGGGCCTAGCTAAGCATTCAAGTGACATATGAAAGTGGAGCCAAGAGATAAAGAGAAAGAGACCAAACCCTCACCCAGCTGTTCTAGATTCAAAGCCAGGTCTAGATTTTTCTGTTGCATAAGCCATAACATGAACTCTTTAGCTTTAGCCAGTTGGCGATAGGTTTCTGTCATTTGCCAAGTGTTCCAACTGATAACCCCATATTATTATCTAGTCCATATTTTCTTTTTGCCCACAAGAATATCATGGGAGTCTTTGTCATCTGTTTTATTGAAATCTAGATAAAGAATATCTACAGTACTTTTTTGGCCAATCAATGTAGTAACCCTTTTGTTAAGGAAATTTAGATTTGTTTGTTTGTAGTAAATTTATGCTGGTTCACACTGATCATCTCTTTTCTGAGACCATCTGGTTAATAATCCACTGTAGAAACTTAACTAGTTTAGAAGATAAATTCCATATGCTCTTTGCATCACTAACCATGGAATAATATATTTTTTTTTCCTCCGATCTTTTGGATGTTTTTTCTAAAGTCTCAGGCACATTATTCCCAAGGTTTTTGACATGAGTATCTTTTTAAAATACCAAAACTTATCTCAGACCTTCAAATTCTTCTGGTTGTACTTCATTAGTTACTGTTTATTTAAAACATATATAAAGGCAAAAATTATGAATGTTTTAAATGAGATTCTGTTTTATTAATCATAGCATCTGTAAATATTTGACAAAGTATCCTATCTACATATAGGAAATATTACTTATTCAATCTGTGCATAAATCTAGGTAAAGATGACTTCCCAATCCCTTTCAATCTGCCCCCAAGTGTAAGTGGGGAAGATGGCAAAGTCCTGTTAAAGTGTATTTGTTTGATGATGCCTAACATTTTATCCCTGGCCCTTTTCAAACAAATGCAAGACCCATGGTCGCTTTCTTCTGAAATCCCTTTCACTTCTTCCTGTCAACCTCTAAGGAGGTTGCTCTTTTGACTCTGCTCAATAGAAGTCTTGAAATGAAAAGTGATGACCTCCTGATAGGGAAGAACATTTGGGCTCTCAAACCCACAAAGATACTGGGGCATAAACTGACACCAGAAAAACTTCACTTAGAACCAGAAGGTGGGGTTGGGTATGGGGCAGTTCCCTTGGCTTTCCCTAGCACAGAAAGAAAGTGAGACTACAGTCCCAAAACTCTCAGGCGGTAATTACCAGACAGACTGACCCTAATGAAAAAAGCACTACAGAGCACCTTCTTAAAAGCTTTTGGTGTGTGATTTTTTAGATAGTGGTGCTCAAATGTGGACCACTGATGATGCCCAAAGTTTCCCTGTCTGCTTTAGGTGGTTTATTCTTAAAATGAGGTTAAGCAAACTGCAGTTTAGGGGAAAACCTATTTATTTTTACCTTAGTAAACTGATTGTCATTTTGGCATATCACCTTTATGGTTGGCACAAACTTGACAGTGTGACACATTAGCTCAAACAAACAGATTTTTCAGAATCAGATCCTCAAATACCAGGCAGCAGTGTTTTTCTTTAAACACTTTGTTGCCGTTGTTCTTAGGAGTTGCTGCCTATAAAAGGTCGTGGGCTATAGTCTGACACTCTATGACTGCCAGTTGGTAATTAGTGCCTGAGATGTCAAACCTTGCTTTTTGATTCCCATGTAACAGTGAGATACACACTTTTTCCAATCTCTGCCTTAATTTTTGAGAACATGAGACACAGTGGATATAAAACTGATAAATTTATCCAATGTCTCCACATTACTAATAACTGAAATCTCGGCAGAGGTTGTCTCTAAACACCAAGGAATAAACTACTTGAATGAAGAGTTTTGTAGTGCGTAGTTATGAGTCAAGTTTATCGTAAGAGATGTAGTACATGAAGTTGAAGAATTTCAGAGAATGGTCCTCTTAATGTTCAGCTTAATGTAAATAGCTGAAGAACTGACATATTCTGGTTAAAATATCTTTGTAAGTGGCCAGTTGTTTGAAAACTGGGTAGGCAAATATGTGATGAACACTTACAATAACAGGCCACTTATTTTTATTTTTCTCAAATATCCTTCTAGAGAAGCAGTTGGCTTCATGACTCAGGTTTGGAGTATAATGATCATTCCACAAATATCCCAGCAGCTTGAGACTTCGACACCTGATGCCTGAATCACTGAAAGTATCTTCCAAGTTGTCTTCTTGTCTCAGATCCACTTTACTTTTTTCTCCCAGAAAAATCTTCATAAAATACTCCTGTAGCACATATTTTTTTCTGCCACTCTGCATTCGCATTTTAGTTCTACAGCCTGGGAGAAAATAAATAGCTTTCAACATGCCAGTTCCTACAAGTCTGAAATCAAAAATGATGGAGAGATGTCCCCTATTTTTTGTGGTGTTCTTGTTTGCTCTGTCAGATGTGTACATTTTAGGGATAGAATAACACACTGAAAGGCAAAGAGACAGAGTAGAAAGATCATGATTCAGGACAGGGTCAGAAAAATTGATCTGTATAGAACAGATAGTAGATATTTTAGGCTCTGCAGGCCAGATAGTCTCTGTCGCAACTACTCAACTCTGCTATTGTACGAAAGCAGCCGTAGACACCACCTAAACAAATGTGCATAGTGTTCCAGTAAAATTCTATTTATGGACACAGTAATTAGAATTTCAAATAATTTTCATGTCTCATGAGATATTCTTCTTTTGATTTTTTTTGACCATTTAAAAAATGTAAAAATTGGGGCACCTGGGTGGCTCAGTCAGTTAAGCATCTCTCTTTGGCTCAGGTCATGATCTCAGGGTCCTGTAATCGAGCCCTGCATTGGGCTCCTTGCTCAGAGGGGAGTCTGCTTCTCCTTCTGCCTGCTCTCCCCCTGCTTATGCTTGCTCTCTCTCTCTCAAATAAATAAATAAAATCTTAAAAAAATAAAAATTTAAAAAATCATTCTTCCCTCATGAGCCATACACATGCAGGCTGTGGGCCATATTTAGCTTGCATGGCTATAGTTTGCCAACCCCTGGTTTAGGAAAGAGATTGATTTGGATATGACTCTGAGCTCTGCCATGTACATGAACATACAGGGTATCTAGCTTTTCTGTGTATTAATTTAATTATTGAATTATGTGTGTTGGGGAGGGATCTACTTGCAGGGGTCTGCAGTGTTTGATGAGTTATCATAAGTAAAACAACTAGCATGGTCTTAACTAGCATGAATTATGACATACCCCTACTCTGAGAAAGCAGATAACATGTCTCTCATATGTAACCTTAAGAACAGTAGCATCTAATATGCACTCAGGAATTACCGCTGACGTGGAAAACACTAGATTTCATCTTTCTCCTCTCTTAAGTTGTGAGGTGAAACATCTTTGATCCTCCAGCGTGGATCTGGATAAATTTCTGAAATTCTTTGACTTTTTAGTAATTCATATTAATATGGAAACAATAATGTTTCCTGCCATATAAGTTGTTGGGAAATTTTTAGGAAGTAATGCATATAAAATGCTTAGACAGTGCCTACTATGTTTTAAGGATTACTCAATAAATAAAAAGTTATCAGTAATAATACTACTACTAATATTATTAAATGGCTTCAGAGAACCCACTGGATAAAGTCCAAATTACACAACTTTATTCCAACTGTCTGATCAACTGGCTTATCCTAATATTTCAGAATTCTTGCTGTGTGCCACGTACTTTTCTTCTGCCTGTTTTCCCTCATCCTACTCATAACTTGCTCATTCCCACTTAAATGTCTTTGCTCACGAACTTTCTCTTATGTGAAAATCTTTGCCCCAACTTTTCCTCAAAGATATGCTGTCAGAACTTCCAGGTTCTTCTCAATTTCTTCTTCTGTTGGGTCTTCCCTAAGAACTGTAGACCTCACTGATTTTTCCTTCACTTTTAATACCAGGAACACGTTTATAGTGTCTAATATAATTTCACACCTGGTTGTATATATTTGTTTCATTTTCTTATTATCTCAGAAGTCTTACAGGAACCAGGTTGTGATCTCCTGTAAAGGAAGGAATGGTGAGATCTACTTGTTCTGTGTCCCTCTTCTCCCTAAAATATCCTGTCACTTTGAACACCTATCTGCTGACTGATGGGGTCACTTAAGTAGAGTAATCTGTATTATTCCTGATCCTGGATCCTATACTGATCCTGACCCTCTAGTAAAGACCTCCATTTGATGGAATACTCCCTGTTGGCTGAAGGTTGTAATACACTGCCTATTTTCCCTATTGCTTACTTACCTGTAATATCACACTGCTTGAGTTCTGCTTTCCTGCTGCTTCTGGTGACAGAGCCACATTTTACTCTTAATATCAGTTTATTTGTTCAAAATTTTAAGTAAATTTTTAACATTACACCTAAGTAAAAATGTATCCTTTTAAAAATGGGTTCCCTTCTGAGTATTTCCTGTGGATTCTGAATTATTCAACATATGATGCCTGATTTTTTTCACTGGAGTTAATTAGGCACCCAGTTAATTGTGATTCATTGGGTAGCATTTGGCAAGACTAGATGAGGTCATTCAAACAAAGATTTTGCACTTCTGAACACATTGTCTTTTGTTGCATTTGAGATTAGGGAGAAGTAAATTTTCTTTTCCTCGCCTTGCCTTTTTTCTCAAATATTGTATATGCATTTTTTCTTTCTTTAAAGAGAAGGAAAAAAAACAAAGGGTGGGGCCTGGAAGAAGGGTAAGAACATAATGACATTGTTATTTTCTGCCAGTGAGGCATCCCTTCTTTTCAGTTCCTCTAGCCAAGGAGGTTCCAGTCAAATGCCCTTCCAAACTTGTGATTTCCTCTACCCCATCAGCCACAGGGTGCATGGCAGGGTAATGCATGATGCTTCTCTGTCCTGCAGACTAGACCTTCTGGTTTCACAATTCCAAAGCCCCATGCAAAGAGCAGAGGGAAAGCTGCCTTGGTATCGAGTTGTAGAGTAGAGAGAATGAGAAGAGACTTAAATGAAAATATTTGCCAGCTCCTCTATTGGCCTCTTATCTCCTTCAGCAGGAGAAGATTTCAAGCTGCTGAAATTTAAAATGATAGGAAAATCAAAAGCTGCATCTTCTTAATAAATCCCGTCCCCCTGAGCACCAGAGAGAATGGTATTAAACCCCAACATTGGTCAGAAAGACTGGCCCTCTTTCTGGGAGCTCTGAAAAGGAAAAAGAATTGAAAAGGCAAGCATCTCTTTATTATAACAAAAGCAAGAAGAAATAATATTTTTCAGTTACAGCTCTGTCCTACCTTGCTTTATCCTTTTGTTTGGGCAGCAATCACAGATCCATATGCTAAGTGGTAGAAGATATTTTTTAAAGACGTTTGTCTCCTTGGGAGGCTTCTAGGCTTGTTTTATTGGCACTATGAAATCACCACTGGGTCTGTTGTGTGGTTATTCTACAGATGGTTTGCATGGGTGGCTTGTTTCTACTGGATGAACTCTTCCTTTGGACTCCAGTTTGGATTTGAGAATTTCATGCACTACTAGTCTTTACTTTCTTTTGATAAAATTCTAACACTGTTTCACCTGTAGACTATTGCCTTTGGAGTTTTTGATGGGTAAGAAGAAAGTAACATGGTGGAAACCTAGTCAAGTAGCACTGATGCAAAGGAACAAAGCTTCACCAGCCATCATGGTCCATTCTAGTTTGGATGGGTGACAGGTGGTCTGGCAATTTTCTAAGTACATTCAGAAACCAGGGTCCATTGGAAGCTCAAAATAATCTTACAGAATTTTACCTAAAGGCAGATAGTAACACTTCTTTACACCTGTGGGGTTTTTTTCTCCCCTTTTTCTTCTCCAAAACAATCACAGTTACACATGCAGTTCATGCCATGGACATTTATATATGCCCAAGAGAGTACAGTCCTTTCAGATACATTCATTTCAGTATTATTACTTTAAAAACAGAATGCAAATGTATGAAATGGATCATTCCAATTTGCAGAAAAGGTAGTTTACACTGTAACTTTTTAAAGGCTTTGGTTCATTTTCATGTCTTCAATTGCCGAAAAAATTTAAATTTATTGTACTTTTCCCGGGATCCAGGAGGTAACTGACCGTTGTGTCATGGGATTGGCTTTTTAGAGTTATGCAAAAATAGTTTTAAATGGCTACACAATTGCTCACTGATGGGTGGTCTTTGGTCTAAATGGGAATAATATGGCCCTATATTTAACATTTCTGAGTCTAAATGGGAATAATATGGCCCTATAATCGGGTTACATGAGGATTAAACAATATAACATGTAAAATCATAGGAAAGAGTTGTCACCTAATAAACTCAGCTGTTGTGTATTGAGTACTCTCTCTTTGGTAGATTCTGTTTTTTGCACTTGATATGTCCTAACTCAGTTAATTGTCATAACAACTTTACCTGCTAATATTATACCACCACCCCCGCCCCGCTCAGATGGGAAAACTAAGGGAGAAAAAGTTTAACTTTACCAAGCAAACAAAGGGAGTAATTTGTGGCAGTGGGACTTGCTCCTGTGCGTTTAATCATTACTCCATTTTGGGTCTCCATATAGTATGTAGATGACCAAAGAATTTTAATTCTCCTTGCCCCAATTTTCTAGTCCTTTATTTACTTCATCTGTATAATTGATTTGATTAGACCAGTGACTCTTCACAGAGGTGCCTGTTAGAAAAACCTGAGGAACATCTTGAAACTGAACAAGGCTAGACCCAGTCATATGAAGATCCCGATTTTGTAATATTTATTTATTTGGAATCTTGGAAATATGAATTATTCCATTGCAGAGGTTATTCTGATGCAAGGCACCAAAAAGATAATCAGGGAAGAAAGAGGCATAGTAACCAACAAAACATTCTTAACCTTCTGTTTTTTAAATTTTTGCATTAATCTGGATGCAGAAGAAAATCTCAGGTTTTGAAACAAGGTAACTGGTGTCAAGCTATGGCTGTAATTTTTGCCTCTCCAATGTTTCACCACCTGGTTCTCCTTTGTAAGTGTCCTTGGGACTTTAAGATATTCACATGGAGCTGTCGTGCTTTTTGTAGTTTAAACAATTCTCATTTCAGCAATGTGTTTGGCAGCAGCCTCTCCCTTCTTACATGGCAGTAGTACAATACAGGCTTTTAAGCCGCTCTTAACAGAATTACCCCCATGCTGCTTTCTTTTCCTGGTATGTCTTTGCCCTTAGTTCATTTTTAGCACTTATAAAGGATTGTATGTTTTTTATTAGCATTCATCTGTACCAAGTGTAAGTTGTGATCAAATTCTTCAATATTAATAAATGACAGATGAAAGGTTTTTTTGGCACAGGAAAGAAAAAATGAAATTCACTGTGCTTCTAAAGATTAATCTGAATGGATCTCTTTCTTATTATATCAACCCACTTATTATTTTTACAGATGCATGTGCCCATTCTAACTGAAAGTAAAAAGGGAGTGTCTGCTGACCTAGAACAACAAACAAGTGTATGTGTATGTGAAAGCTCATTGTTCTTCAAGGGCATCTACAGATTAAAAATAACACATGCTATCAAAAATCATTTTGATTGTGTATCGTTGGGTATCGTTATAATAGATATTGAGAGTATCTGAAAATGTGATATCAGACATCATCAGGAAATCAAACCTACAAAAGGTTGTCTTTTTAAAATAATTCCTTGCACAGATAAAAAGGGGGTCACAAATCTTGAGCAACATACAACATAGCTTTTTAAATAGTTAAGACTGATTGAGTCCTTATCATGTCACCATTTAAAATGCTTTAGGTGATATTTCATTTAATCAACATGGTAACTGTGTGAAATAGGTACTGTTATTTCTATTCCCATTTCTCAAATAAAAAACTAAGCCTCTGAGATATTAAGCAACTCATCCTAGGTCATCCAGCTACAGATGGTAGAGTGAAGATTTAATCTGATTCCATAGACTGAGTTCTTTATCATTGTCTGACATGGCTTCCTGATGGATGAACCAATAGGTCAGAGGTCCAAATATCCAGCTGTTAGAAGTAAAATGCTATTGCTTACATGACGAAGAGGAAAGCATGAAGGCACCTTTCAGCTACTATGAAAATCAAGTTGCTCAACCAGAAAGTTGAGAGTCATGGGAGAAGTAAGAAAAAGACCACAAAATGGAGAAAGCTAAAGAGCAATAGACAAGAGAAGCCACAGGTAACAGAAGCAGCCATGGAGAAGCAAAGAGCTTGCCAGTCTGAAGAGCAGAGGAGAATGCTAGCTACAAGGAAAGAGAAGATAGGATGGATAGCTCTTTAATAGGCCGCATGGGTATACATCTCCATGCCCCCTTAGGGCCCTGGGGTGCTGCATTAGAGACATGTCCATCACTGACAGCTTTGCAGTGGGAGCAGGCATTGGGGCACTTATTAAAAGGATCAGTCAGGTCTTGCTTTCTGCCATAGCTTCTGAGAGTATGAATCATTGTTTTCACCTAATCTAACTTTGTGCTAATCAGGACAGATGATGGGAAGGATTAATTGAGAATGACATTAAGTCATTCATTTTACTGCGCTGGAAAGCTAAGCTATGTTATAGCAGAGCATACAAGTTAGAACTTTTGGCATATAACATAAAATACGTAGTTTAAATACATTCCAAAGCATGTAGTCTAAACCTGAAGGAAAATCATAGAGTACCCCTCTAAGGAAATTAATTTTAATTGTTTCTTTGAGCAAGCCCAGGCAGGGTGCCTGGTATGTAATTGACTCTCAGTAGGTGAGAGAAACAAAGAAGGAGAAAATAAGAGGAACAAAAAGTGGAGAGAGAGAGAGCAAGGAAGGAAGAGGTGGGGAGAGGAAAGAAGGATATGTGTATAAAAACATTGTGTTCCTGTAACTTTGTTTCTTTTAAGTGAGACATGACAGAAAGCTAAATACAACCAGTAGAAATAAACCAACAACGTATACAGCCAAAAAACGCTTAATGGGTATTTCAGAGGAAAGACCTGAATAAAACCAACAGTTGAGCAATTTTATTTTTTAAATTTTTTGAACAGATTAAACCTATCTATTTTATTTTAAACTAGTCAAATTGAACCTCAGGTAATCTTCCATAAACCCTAGATTTCTATAAAAATGAGAAGTAATTGGGAATTACCATTATCCCGGAGCTTTCGAATATGCCAAACATTTAACAAAGTAAGAATATACTTTTCTGGCCAATTCATTGATCTTTTGGTACATTCAATGAATGATCTTTTCAAAATGGTCATAAAACTAATCTGCTGTCACACAAAGTAGTTTACTGTGAGGGAGAAGAGATGGTGTCCTGTACTTTTTTTTTAACCTTCTTTATAGGTATTGATATTGCTATTCACTCGATCTGATCTTAATCAGAATATTGAAGTACTGTATTAAAAGACTGTTGAAGCCCATTGTAACTTTAAAGGTCAAATGATTATGTTTTTTATACCCTAATCTCTTTGAATAGTCAAGAGTCTTTTTTTTTTTAATTTTGAACTTACAGTCTAGCTCTGTGTTATCACCTTGTAGTTATAAACAATTTGCAAATTTTGAAGTATCCTCTCTTTAAAACTCTTCTTTAATGGTGCTGGATTTTTTTTTTTTTTTTAAGAGAGAGAAGGAGAGCACAAGTCGGGGGTGAGGAGGGGCGGAGGAAGAAGGAGAAGCAGACTCCCTGAAGTGGGGCTTGATTCCAGAACCATGAGATCATGACCTGAGCCGAGGGCAGACGCTTAACCAACTGACCACCCGGGTGCCCCAGTGGTGCTGGATTTTTGACACTCCTTCCCCATCAGTGGGTTCACTATGAGTCAGTCAGAAAGACCTGTAGGTGTAGACTTATAAGAAAAGGATTTTATTCCTTGTGTTGCTAATGCAAGATCTTTTATTACATTCTGACTCTTGTTGACAAGAAAAAGGAAAAGTAGAGCACCGTGAAGCAAGATATTTTTCTAGAGGAGGAGGAAATTGCTTGGGAGATTGATATTTTGAGTTTTGATTCCCTAATATAGTTTGTACAGAGTTGGTTGTGTTATGTCTTTCCAGAGGTCTGATATGTGAATACCTTTTTTTTCTATTTTTTTAAAGAAACATGCAAATGTCCTAAATAAAGATAGCTACCACTAAAGGATCTTTTGAAGAAAATAAATTCTTGGTATTGGGGTGTCATTCATTTAACTCTGCAACCCACTGAGTCTCACACCTGTGAAATAGTACCATGACTGATGATTATAATGAATGGTTTATGCTATTAAGAAAATATAAACCCTTATCTAGTGTTCCGTATTAAAGATTGCAGAAAGGCATGCAACAATTTTAGAAGGAGTTCTATTTCCCAACAATTAGCAATTTTAAAATTTGGTTCCCTGAAGTATTATATTAACTACTTGGGAAAATTCACTTAATCTACAAGAACTTTCAATGCCCAATAAGCCAATCTATTTCTTCTTAACCAAATATTCAATTTTGGACATACTGCATAGAATTAAATCTGAAGTAAGTTTCAGAGTTTCAGTCCTGTTTTGCCATTCCCAAGTTGTGACCATCAGCAAGTTACTCAAACTCTTGAAATCTCAGTTTTCTCATGTAGAAAATGGGGTTAGTGATGCTTTATCTCACAGTGTTGAGGAATGTGCATTGAATATTCAATACAGTGCCTGGCACGTTTGATATCCTTTTTTTTTTTTTTTCTTAGAGCATGAGTGAGGGGAGGGGCAGAGGGAGAAGCAGACTCCCCGCTGAGCAGGGAGCCAAATGTTGGGGGGGGGGGGCGCGAGGAGGGTTTCTTGATCCCAGGACCCTGAAACCATGACCCACGCAAAAGGCAGACGCTTAACTGACTGAGCCACTCAGATGCCCCAGCATTAGATATTCTTAATAAATGGCAGCTATTTTTACTTTAAATATTTTACGTTACATGTATTTGGAAGCAATGCATGGGTTTCTATACATTAATTAATGGCAATATATTTTCCAACAACTTGGCAGTCATACCCTCAAAATATAATTAGGATGAAATTCTCAGCACAAAACTATAGGTTCTTCAATAGTCATTAGTGCTGCTATGTCCTTTCATGAGCTCCAGGAGTTCAAACAGTCTCCAAAAATCCCAACTGCTAGAAGATCAGATTCTGTTGTCAGATGGTCTCCAGGTCACTTTATTGTTCCCTGCCTAAGCCATGTCAGAGTGGTACACACAGTCTCAATCTATATAGCAAGAGATGGCAGTGGGAAGAGCTTAATGTGTTTATAACAGTGAATAAGCAATAGAAAGTCTGCATTTAATGAACGCATACTATGAATCAGGCATTAAGATGAATGTTATGAACACATGATTTCATTAGCATGGTGTAATAATGGCTTCTAAATCAGATAGCTATGGGTTGAGGTCTTAGCTCTGCCCTCATTGGCTGGATGACCTTGGTATGATTTCTTTTCCTCATTTTTTAAAATGTGGTTGACAATGTACTTCAGAGGGCTGTGTGAGGGTCAAATGGAATAATGAATGTTATGGGTATTTAGTACATTGTAGGCTTCTTCTTGAGCCTCTTCCTTCCTTGCCTCTCATGACATTCTTTGGTTTTACCTCTAACCCCACAGTCTGCTCCTTCTAATCTTCCTGCTCTGCTTGACTGGGAGTGCCTAAACATTCTGACCTTGGTCTTTCCCTCTATACACTCATCCTAGGTGACCTCATACAATCCCATGTCTTAAAACACCACCTCATTCCCAATGAAAGCTCTAACTTCCCACCTGATGGTCTGTTGAAGTAATTTAGAGGGGCTAAATAAACTGGCCCAAGTCATATAGGAAGGGTCAAATTGTCTGAAACTGAAATCCAAGTTATGAAAATTGCAGGAAGGAGAGAATAAAAAACAGATGATTTAGTACAAATCACTCAAGTAGCAACTGCCAAACTTAACAAAAAGAGGAAATGAGTGTTTACTTGACTAGCTGTATATGAAGAAATAGTTTTTCCATATGATAGTTCAGCTTATCCTTTAATTAAAAATTTAAAAACAGTTTTTGAAGGTTAAGAGTTCTATCTAAAACTTCACATCATTTTCAAGGAAAATTAATGAAAATTATTAATTGTTATAGCTCATTTATAAGAAGCTAGATGAGAACATTATGAAAAATTAGTGAAATTATTATCAGATGGAATAATTAAAGATCAATTGTGAAATAATCACATAATTCTAGCTATACGCTGTATTGCTCTTCATTAATCAAAGATAATCTGGAATTGCAATACTTAATTAAATGCAAAAAAAACTGTTTGTGTGTTCTGGCTCTGAAAGGAGATAATTGGAGAGTACAGAGCTGTACAGTTATCAGCTTTTGCTGATTTTTTGAGAGTCTAGAAATGTAAATTCTGCAGTGTGGTGGTTGGTCATTTTGTGGACTATTGAAATCTGACCTTAGATACTCCTTTTTTACATGAAATAATATTCCTCTTTTAATCCTGAAAAGGGGAATTTTAGATCACCAATAAGAAAGAAAGTAATGTATCTAATTTTGGCAGATGTATAAGATCTCAAAGACCCATGAACAAATTCCATTGCATTGTGCTTTCTTTGCTGCCAAAGTAGTGATATTGGCTAAAATCCTCAGTGCTGCTCAAAAGAGGCAGTAATTCATTCTTTCTCCCATTTGTAAAATAAGGTTATATTTAATACTCATGTCAATTGGAGCATCTAAGTAGCTCATTCGGTTAAACGTCTGACCCTTGATCTGAGCTCAGGTCTTGATCTCAGGATCATGAGTTCAAGCCCCACATTGGGCTCCACACGCAGTGTGGAGCTTAATAATCCTATCAATCTCTGTCTCTCTGCAGGAAGTATAGTGAAGTCACACATCAATTTCAAATGCAGATTTTAAAATTTTATTAAGGTAAAATCTACATACAATGAAATGCACCTATTTAAGACATTTATCAATGACTTTTGACAAGTGTATACACCCATGGTATCACCATGACAATGAAGGTATAGAATGTTTCAGTCACTTCAAAAAGGTGCTCATGCCCCATCCCAGTCAATCTCTACTTCCACCATTGGTACAAAGTACTACCAATCTGCTCATCTGACAGTCTAGTTAAATTTGTTCTTTCTAGAATTTTATCTAAATGGAAGCATACAACATGTATTTTTGGGGGGTCTGGCATCTTCTGCTTGGTATGATAGTTTTGTGATTCATTCCTCCTAACTCATTCTTGTTTTACTACTAGTAGTTCTTCATTGGATGAATATGCTACAAGTTGCTTATGATTAACCTGTTGGTAGATGTTTGGTTTATTTTCAGCTTTGAGATATTATGAATAAAACTACTATAAACTATTGCCTATAGTCTTTTGTTTGGTCATACTATAATTCACTTTTCATACTGTTTTCCATCATTTGTTTGCACTTGCTCACTGTATCAGCCAACTAAAAATTAACATTAAAAATATCTCCATGATGGAGGAAGATAGGTTTCCACACTGTATGTGAAAATATATTAAAATATGGAAATGTCTTTTTTGGAAAAGAAAACACTCTTATATTATTTAATTCCTTCTTCACATTATGCTTTTGTAATAGGCAAGGAAAATACTATTATTACCCTTAGATTGCAGATTTGTAAACTGGGTCTTAGAGGAGTTAAGTGATTTGCTCAACACCATACAGTTGATAACTGCTACTTAGAGTCCAGACCAGAGCCTGTTTTACAGCTTCTTAATCTGGTGCACTTTCCACTCTGCCGTGTAGAAAATGTTTCACTTCCTCTAACACATTCTTATTAAGGTCCTTCTGCTTGCCTAACACCACGTTAGGATGTAGGGAAGCATGTAACAACAACAACAACAATGAAAATCCATGTTGTTCCCTCATGGAATTTATTATTTAATTGAGAAGACAATACATGTACTGGAAAAAAATCGAGTGCAATTGTAAGGCAATTAGTTAAGGTTGTTAGAAACATGTATTCTGGGCTGCTTTGAAAACAGGTGTTGAATTAATAGATAGCTAAATAAAGGAGTAGGAAGTTATCTGCAAGAAGTTCATTAAGGAAGTGATTTTGTGCTAGACATTGAAAAACAAAAAGTATGGATTGAGAAAGAATAAGTACAAGGAAAGGCTATGTATGTCTATGTGATGAAGAGGAATTTGGAATCAGCAGAACTGAGGGGATTTACTTTCAGAATGAATATATAGGGTGGGGCCGGTTGAATGCCAAGTTGAATTATATGGAGTTTACTCAGTGGACAGCAGCGAGACATTTTAGATTCTTAAGCAACAGAGGATAATGATTGACATGGTACAAGTGATATTTTAGAAATTATTGATTGGTTAAAGCTTGCAGAGTGGGATAGATCTAGGAATGATTATCAAAAAGCCTAGTTCAAAGACTGTTGTAACTTAGGTATGAGGTGATGAACACCCAGACCAAGGAAAGGGAAATACAAGTCTAAATGTTTTTATGAAAACAGACAAGCTGTAATAGCTCTTCCTTGAATGGTAACCTAATTCAGAGGCATTCAAACAAAATTTCTCTAGAAACTAAAGATTCTTGTGCTAACAGAACTAGGTTTTGCAGCCATAGAAATGATTATAAAGCTGTGTTTATAGGACTTAATTTGGCCTGGAGCTTAATTCCTTTTACTACAATTCACCACCTGTGAACTTACCAAAGGATGCACTCACTTGCTTATTTCAGCGTCTCTCTTTAGTATAGCTTAAAGTAGCACCCATCAGTCTTAATCTCACCTGTAAGTATTGGAAGTAGTGACCCTGTAGGGGAATAGGACAAAAATAGCTCACCCATAATTAGAAATGAAATCTCCTTTCATTGAGCAATAGGAAATTGGCCAAACCCAGCAGCTTTTCATACTATGCTGTGTTAAGGATTCCTTAAGGCAAATGTTCCCTAAATTCTTTCTCTAGTTGCTCCATGGTCTGGTGGCTTTTATTTTGTCCCCATTTTCAGGCTGCCAGCTTTAGGCTCATTCACCATGCCCTGGGCACACATGTAGGTTGGATCCTAGTAATTAAATGAACCATCCTCATAAGCAGACCTCAAATAAACGTTTATGTGGGTCATGACAAGTTGAAGAAGCCCCCCTATCCCCCACCCACATGCATACGCTCTAGAATACACACTAGAGGTATAGCTTTTGATTGATTGGGAAACTAAAGATTAATCCCCTAACCAGAAATTTATGGTAGTGAAGTTAAATGACTCTTGTCTTTCTGAAATGAGGCTTTTTGGTTCTTAGTCCAGTGATCATTTCTATGCATTATGATGGGGAAGACCCCGTAAACTTGGGAAGAAGATAAACTTCAGATCCTACTCTATGTGCATATACTCTTACATGATTGCCATTTGATATTAGACATGTGACTTATCTTTCTCTGCCTCAAGTTCCTCATCTGTAACATTAGAATAATACTAGTACTTGCCCCCAAAAGTGAAGAAACATTAAAGTGATCCATTTTAAGTGCTGTTGTACCTGGCACATAGTAAATACTCAAATATTAATGATTATCTTTGAGCTGGTGTTTCTGCTACTGTTGTTTTGTTGTTGTTGCCTCAATCCAAATTTTTAGTAATTCCTCTTAAGGTATTTCACTCATTCATTCAGAAATATAAACACCCCAAGGTCAAATTTGAAAAGTTCTATGTATAGGTACAAACACTGTACTATGGAAAGAACAGAAGAAAGAATAATTCTGCAGGGGCAATCAGAGACCATTTGATGGGTCAGATACATTAAAGCCATGGTTTGAAGGTAGATTTTTTAATTAAATTCCAGACAAGGGAGTGCTGCTGAAGATTTTTGAAGGGAGAATCCAACCTGTGTTTTAGGAAGTTAGCTCTGGCAACAATGTGAAAAAGTAAAAAAGTAGAGATATATAAGAAATACAATATAAAAAGTAGAGGCATGGAAAGGATAGCAAAATGGAATGGTTACATCTTTGTTGATTGTTTTTGTGAAATTATAGAGCAAAAGTATGAGGGAGGCAGGGAGATAGGAAGGAGGTGACAGTGGCATGGGGAAGGGCTATGGTCCGCTCTTGATCTAGGTACCACATCGAATCAAGTTCTGTGATTGAATATTCCTTCAACATAAATCTTGGAACTCACCCACTTTTCTCCCTCTTACCTCATCTGAACCTTTAGCAGCATTTCTCAAATTGGACGCCCCTCTCTGCTTCTTGAACTTCTTTCTGCTTTTGACTCTCATGACACACTCTGGTTTTCCTCCAACCCCTGGATTCTCCTTCTCACTCTTCCAGATGTCTGCTATTCTTTTTGACCACAAAAGGCTCCAACCTTGGCCCTTTCTATCTATACAATCATCTAATTTCATGCTTCAAAACACAACCTATTTCCTAATAGCTCCCTCTTGTTGAACATATTCCAAACTTCATGCCCATAACTTCTAATCTGATTTACCCCATGGATGCTGTAACAGATTAACATCCTCTTTGAACTTGCTCTTCTCTGAGATTCTCTGTCTCATAAATGGCACCACATCCACCTAATTGCTGGAGCCCAAGATCTAAAATTTTTCTTTGATTTGTTTCTTTTGGCCAAGCTCCATATTCGGTTTATCAGTAGGGGCTGTCAACATTACCTCCAAAATCTCCCAAGTCTTGCCTCTGTTCTCCATCTCTACTTATTCTCACCTTGGATTCATCACTGTAACTTGTGCTAGAGTAAAAATTTATGAACTGATCTAACTCTATCTCTTTTTGACCTCTATAATCCATGACCTACTCAGGAGCCAGAATGATCTGTTAAAAATCTTAATTTCAGGGGTGCCTGGGTGGCTCAGTCGTTAAGCGTCCGCCTTCAGCTCAGGTCATGATCCCAGGGTCCTGGGATCGAGCCCTGCATCGGGCTCCCTGCTCAGCAGGGAGCCTGCTTCTCTCTCCCCCACTCCCCCTGCTTGTGTTCCTTCTCTCACTGTGTCTCTCTCTGTCAAATAAATAAATAAATTTTTAAAAAAATCTTAATTTCAGTCATGCTGTTTTCTTTTATAAAAGACTTTACTTAACATCCCATCTCTTATTCAGCTTAAGAAGTCCTATTTCTCTGAATTCATCAGCTTTTATTCTCCTCTCTCCCGTTCTACTCCAGACATACCACCTCTCTTTCCCTTGAACAAGCTTGTTTCTGCTTATTATACTTTGTGACTGCTTTTTCTAAATCAGTCAATGCTTTTTTGATGTCCTCTCTTCAGAGAATACTTCTTTCTTAATCTCCCAATCTGAAATCCCCTCTAACTCCCCCTGAATCCCATTACCTACAGTAACCTGACTTCTTTTGTCTATTATTTATTTATTCATTCTTCCTCTCAGCTCCCTCCAACTAAAAAGTAACCTTTACTAGAGCAGCAGTCTTGTCATTTGTATTTAAAATGCTTTTCCTAACATCTAAAATAGGGTCTAACACATGGTAGCTGCACAATAAATAGTGTTTAAATGAATAAGTCTCTAATAGCACCATTTTTTTTTTAATTTTTTTTGAGAGAGAGAGAATGAGAGCGGGGGGGGGGTGGGCAGAGGGAGAAGAGAATCTTAAGCAGACTCCACACTGAGAAAGGTGCTTGACAGAGGACACGATCCCAGGACCCTGAGATCATGACCTGAGCTGAAACCAAGAGGAGGATGCATAACCGACTGCACCACCCTGGTGCCCCTCTATATCCCACTCACTATCCTTTCTTGCTTGGAATACAATAAGCTAGCTTATAATTTGTATCTCTTTAATAGCCACCCCTTGTAATTGACTCTATACCTAGAATCTTTTAAAACTGCAGTCTGATTATTCAGCCCCCTCTCCTTCATAAACAACATCCCGTATAGGGCGTGACCCACATCTTCTCCAGCTTGTTTCCTGCTAATCTCTGCTTAGCTCAATGTGCTGCTTTGTCAAATAGTGGGGAGGAAGATTGGAGATGGTTTCACTACATTTTTAGTAATCAGTATTCAGGAATGCTGTTAGTTTTCTACTCTTGTAACCTCACCGTATTGCCTGTGCACCTTGCACCAGGGTGTTTTTTTCAGGCTTCTTTTTAATTTGTAAAAAGAAAGAACAGGAGGCCCAAAGGTGATTACCAGTCAGAGCAGTTCATCATTAAAAAGGTCTGAGACTTGTGGCAAATGGATAACTGTAAGACACAGGTCAAATGGATTTTGCACTATTCAGGCTCCGGCTGAATTACAAAAATTAAATAGCACTCTAATTAACCAGAGTAGTTAGCACATAATTCAGATCTCTAGAACTCCAGCTGATTGTGGATTTAAAAAAAAAAAAAATGTATAACATACAAATCGAACAACAACGACAAGAACAACATCAAAATCCTGCTCTGGTTGGTTTTCCATATACAGGCTTCAAGGGTGAAAAAACATTACAGATTTCTGCAAAAACAGAAATATTCTTACTCTACAGGAGAATATAAGGTGGATTCTGTTTTTCAAAGAGAATACAGTATTAACCTAGTGAGGGACAAAAGAAGTTTTGCATTCTGTTTGTTAAATGCTACCTATGTCCTGGTGTGGGCATCTTAGGACTGTACCAGATGAAAGAAAAAACTGGGAGTTAAGATGAAAACAATATTATATGCAAGTTATAGAACTAACTCTGCCTCACTGATTGTTTTCTGAAGATGTAGAGTAGCCATTCCCCACCAAGTTTAAGTTAACACGCTGCGTGCACCCTGGATGAGCCTCAGATTTGCTAAATAAAGAGAATAATTACATCAGCAAAAATTACTTAAACTCCTGGGGTGCCTGGGTGGCTCAGTCGGTTAATATCTACCTTCAGTTAGGTCATGATCCCGAAGTCCCTGAATCCAGCCCTGCATCAGACTCCCTGCTCAGTGGGGAGTCTGCTTCTCCCTCTGCCCCTCCCCTGCTCATTTCTCAAATAAATAAATAAAGTCTTTAAAAAAATTACTTCAACTTGATAAATAGCTGCAAAACATGTTGGGAAACTTTTAACAGAGACTTAAGATATGAGAGGGCACTGTAGAAATACTAGAGAAATTTTGGGATTATAGTCTTTGCTCATAAAATGAAAAATAAATTGAAATATGATTTTACTTTTGCACAAAAGAAGCTTTGGCAGTCACTGTGCAGTGTGGGCAAATATAAAAGCTGAGACATGAAGCAGGCAAGTGGTTTCTTAACAATTAAAGAAATATTAACACAGGGAAAATATAACAAAAATCCTGTGTTGTCAAATATCTAACTTCCAAGATTCAATTAAAATGTTTCAATTCAGGGGTTAATTTCACACTTTTCACAATATATCACTTCACTTTTTAACTTTTTCCTAAAAATAATGAGGCTAATAATAAAAGCTAACATTTCTTGAGCTTTCACTATGTATCATACACAATGTTAAGTACACATTCATTACCCCATTGGACCTCATGATTCCAGGAAAGTAAGAATTACTGTCTGTATCTTACGGATGAGGAGACTGTGATTCACAAACTCCTGTAAATTGGCCCAAGAACTCACATATAGTAAGAGGGTGAGTTTTGAATCTAGGGGTTTCTGGCTCTAACACCCATATTTTTAGTTGCTACCCTATGCTATTTCCTTAATTTAAATTGTACCTTTGGGCGCCTGGGTGGCTCAGTTGGTTAAGCGACTGCCTTCGGCTCAGGTCATGATCCTGGAGTCCCGGGATCGAGTCCCACATCGGGCTCCCTGCTCGGCAGGGGGTCTGCTTCTCCCTCTGCCCTCTTCCCTCTCGTGCTCTCTGTCTCTCATTCTCTCTCTCTCAAATAAATAAATAAAATCTTTAAAAAAAAAATTGTACCTTTTCCATGGAAATGAACAGCTGACTAAAATCTGCTTATATGAATCACACTTAAAAAGGATTGTAGTCACTCATAATGTATTGCTCACTCATAATAATATATGACTTTAAACTTTGGAAAAGTAGTTTACTACTTTTTACCCTAAATTTAAATGAGGGACTCATTGGATAATTTATTCATTTATGCGGTAAACAAATATTCACTGAGTACTTGCTATATTAAGGCACTCCTTTAGTGATAAACAATATAATTTCCTTCTCTTTATGGAGCTAACAGTCTAGTTGTGGAGGATGGGAGGAAATACAAACAAAAAGAAAATTTCAAATAATAAGTACTATGGAGACAATAAAGCAGAATGACATCATAAAATAATACTGATGGGTGAATGTTGTATTTAAAAAAAAGTGGTCAGAGAAGACCTCATTGAAGATACGGCATTCAATCTGAGAACTTTGTAAGAGTGAGCCATGAAAAGTTCTGGGGAAGAGCATTCCAGGCAGAGAAAAAGGGGCAAAAACCCTAAAATGAAAACACATCTGGTGTGTTTGAGGAACAGAAAGTAAGCCAGTGTGTCTATAGTAGGGAAAATGTCAGATGAATGTTGAGATGAAGTGGGCTTTGGTAAGAATTGAGATTTTACTTTATTGCAATAAGAAATCATCGGAGGGTGATTTACAGTTCGGAGGATTAATTTGGGGCTATATGATTTATCTAAGAACTTTGGATTTTATAGTTAGGAGTACCATTTCTGTCAGCCTCAAACAAAAATAAGATATGGAAAAAGATTAAGAGGGCTATAGCCATAGTGCTGTATTGAAATCAGAGCTTAAGCCCTCATATCCAGAGACCATTCATTGAGATATAATTTATACATTTAACTTAATCACAGTGTCAGGCACTATTTTAGGTACCAGGGACATGGCTGTGAATAAGAAAAGTGGTGTTTTTTTGCCTTATATTCTTATGGAGTACTCGTAATACTGAGTACTTACTGACAGTTCTTTCTAATAATCTATCTTTCTTGTTAGTTTTTCAGTTTCAGGACTTGACTGCATTATTGATCAATTATGACTGATCTAGAACCTATTAACAAGCTTAGCACATAGTAGGTACTCAATATCCTTAATTGAACTGAATTGAAGATTATCACGTTAGCTTTAATCTCATTGATGCAGTATTCCATTGTGTGAAAGTATTTTCTCTTTTTTTTTTCAGAACCATGTCCTATTTTGAACATAAACATATTGGGAAATCATTTCTTTTTTCCAAGAAGGCTTTGTCTTTTTACAGGGTTTTGCTGTATTAGTCACTATTTTATCCTCATTCTGTGCAATGCAGTCTACCTTAATCCTGTGAATTTAAATCTATATGGGATATATCTATTTTGGACTTAAATTATGTGAAGTCAGTTAACCCCCAAATTTTTTCGTAAATAAGTTTTTTCATAGTCACCTTAACATTGTTTTCACACATCATAAAGGAAGTAATGAAACAGAGAACCTTTGTCCTTTCCTATTTCCATCTATACATCCTATTATAAAACAAAAAACAAAAAACAACTCACTAGTTTGATTGTTAAAGAAGTCAGTTTAAAATGCCATTGTATTTTGATCTTTCTTTTGGGCTTTCCCTTTACTTTCTGTGAACTATGGACCGATGGTCCCCCAAAAGTGTCCTATTCTCTTTCATGCTGCCTATTCAACAACATTGGAATGTCTTTCTGTCTTCTCGTTTTCCTTCCTGTGTAACTTATTTTCAATCTCTGGAATTTAGCTTAACTTTGACCATTTCTGAACGTCTTTGTTTGATCTTCCACATCTGGGTTATCTACTTGGGTTTCTCCTATTACCAGCTTTATTACATGCTATTGTAATTTCTATTTATTCCTGGTTTATTTTCCTAGACTGTAAACTTCCTGAGGGCTGGGACCAGATCTTAATTACATTTCTCATTTCTACTTCCTAGTCCAGTGACTACCAAATAGTGGACTTTTAACAAAAGTCTATTAAGTGAATGAATAAATGGATAAGTTAGTTGTGATTTTCTAACGCAGATCACAATTTAATTTGTTCTCATTGGTACATTAAAAAAAAAAGGCTTTGTTCATACTGTGACTTTTCCAGTCTCCTGAGTTCTATTTTTATAATTTTATTTTGTATAGTTTGATACTTAGCATGTTACTTTAGAGCAATATAGCTCTTATGTCTGAGGTAGAAAAGAAAGAAAAGACAATCTAGTATTGGTATAAATCTGCCCTTAGGACCCATTTCTCAGGAAAAGCAGACAAGAGTGAACAGTGCTTGAGGATCTAAGAGCAGGCATGTGTCATTAAGAAAGAGAACAGGGCATCATTTCCACATTCACTTTCATTCCTCTGATATTTCAGCTCACAAAAGCTCTGGCTTGATTGTTGACAGTCAATGTATAAAAACTGGGGTTTCTACTGCCTTTATACAGGAAATCAGTGTGGCTATATAAGAAGGAGTGAGAGATGGTGTTTCCGTCTCATGAATAAAAACTGTGTATCTTGATGTTGCTGACAAAGAGCTGAAGTTACTAAACCAATGAGATACTCCCAGGGAAATATAGGTGAAAAAGATACTTACTATTTTTTTTTTCTTTTTTTCCCTTTCCTAGCTCTTTATCAGTGTTCAATTCAACCCAAGGAACCAGGAACTGAGGAGGAAGGAAGTAATTGACATTCAAAGCCTCTATTTTTAGACACCTTTACACTTTCTTTTGCTTCTAACTAGCAAGGATTTTTCCAAACAAGCTTTTAATTAGCAGGTGAGTTTAATTGATATGTGGGTTTCTCAGAAGGGGAAAGGACCTCAATGTAGAGAAGGAGGGGGAGGGACTCCAATCACTCTCACTCACAATAGAAGACCATTAATTCATTTGCACCTGGATGTTTTAAAGGATCAATTTACTGTAGCAAAGAAAGAAGGCAGAGAATCAAAAGGTTGGAATGTGTCAGAGAAGAAAGAGAGACACTATAATTTAACATGCTATGTGGATGGTGTAAAACTTGGAAAAATATTGCTACTGATGTCCAAATACAGAAACTAACCTATTTGCATTTAGTCAGGTTCTGTCCATGTGCTGAGAAAAGATTAATGTTTCAGAATCAATGAAGTTATTTTTTTTTAAGTTTTTAGTCTGCAGGAAAGTAAAAAAATAAAACAAAATACATATTTAAATCACTTTCATTGCTCTTAAAGGAGTATTTTATTAATGTAACTGAATGTGAGGATGTTTTAAAAGTTAAATTCAAAGTGGTCTTGTTATTTATGGGGGCAAGAGAGGATACTTATCCTGTGTCCAATTTTCTAAAGTGGGAGGTTGCAGGAAGTGGGAAGGCGTATACATCATGAATCAGAGACCATTGGTTGCATGCAACAGAGACCAATACTAACTGATGTAAGGAGACAAAACAAAAGAATAAATTGAAATCATACCTGGCTTTCTCACAGAATCGAATGAATGGCTCAACAATCAAGCCTCACAAAAAGAAACTAGAGAAGCTCTGAAATTTAGGTAGTAGAAAGTAGTGGAGGGTCCCTTCAAGGATCTACCTCTTCAAGGACTCTGGAAAGAGGAAATGATCCGTGAAGCTTGACTTCATATGCCCACTCACTGACAGGGAGGTGAGATACTTCAGTTCTACCAGCATTATCTGTAGTGAGAGAGAAATAGTTCATCAAGTAAAAAAAATTCTAGATGCTGATACAACTTTTGACCTACTCCAAAACTTTATGTGTATAGATACACATGTAACATATAAACTCTGTGCCACATCAGACATTGTTAAAGTGCATGTTCTCCATTAGCCAGAGTGGAAGTCTGCCTTCCAGAGGAAGAAAATTCCCTTTGATTCCCTGCAGTCAGCAACTATAAAAAAAAAAAAAAAAATGGCCACACTTTCACCCTTTAAGATGCCTTTTCAGATTACTTGATATTTATTCTTAAGAAAAAACTTAAATAATAGCCTGATCCCTGCTGAGTTCACTATAGAACTGTCAGAGACTTGTATTTATGGGACGTATGATAATTACAAAGAACACAGAGTCCTAGAAGAGAAGTTGGCTACATATATACCTCCTACTCCTAAATTTCTGCTTTAATGAGAGTCCCAAACTGAGATTTTTAGCGAGTATTATTACAATAGAAAATAATTATTTGTTCATAATAGGAAGGGATAGTTCATTATTTATGAATGAACCACTCTATTCAGGATAAATTTTGGGGACTCTTGAAATTTATCCTAAAGACTACACGGTCTCCAACTTACAATTTTTTGACTTTACCATGGCGTGAAAGTAATACACATTTAGTAGAAACCGTACTTTGAATTTTGAATTTTGATCTTTCCCTGGGTTGGCGATGTGCATACAGTACTTTATTATGATGCTGGGCGGTGGCAGCAAGCTACAGCTCCCAGTCAGCTACACAGTCACGAGGGTAAACAACTAATACACTTACAATTCTGTACCCATACAAACATTGTGTTTATTACTTTCAGTATAGCATTTAATAAATTACATAAGACAGTCAATACTTTGTTATTAAATGGCCTTTGTGGGGGCGCCTGGGTGGCTCAGTTGGTTAGGCAACTGCCTTCGGCTCAGGTCATGATCCTGGAGTCCCGGGATCGAGTCCCACATCGGGCTCCCTGCTCGGCGGGGAGTCTGCTTCTCCCTCTGACCCTCCCCCCTCTCATGTACTCTCTCTCTCATTCTCGCTCCCTCACATAAATAAATAAATCAATCTTTAAAAAAAAAAAAATGGCCTTTGTGTTAGATGATTTTGCCCAAGAGTAGGCCAGTGCAGGCGTTCTGAGCACGTTTAAGGAGGCTAGGCCAAGCTCTGATCTATGGTAGGCTAGGTGTATTAAATGCATTTTTGACCTAGGATATTTTCAACTTAGGATTCGTTTATAGGGATGTAACCCCATCATAAGTCGAGGTAGGTAAGTATTTTTTTTTTCTTTATTAGGAAACAATATGTGAGGATGATTTGAAGATTATTGCCTGACCTCATGGTTAATCCAAATGGGAATGCATTACAATCTTTGGCAAAGTAATTAGATTCATAACTTGGATAACTTGGCTTAGTATTGGCACTTTGTATATTCGTAAAAAAAAATCTGAACTGAATGTCATATCCAATTACAATTCTGCCTTGTGTGATTTGTGGCTCCCTGTTTGTATCCTTCTCTAGAATGTTAGCTACCAATATAAGCTCTTGTAGCAAGCAGCTTACCCAGGTCCAGTGTGTGTTGATGATAGGAAGGTAATAAACACAAGAACCCTGAATGCTGTAATTGGTGATCCAGCCTTCTATACTACTGAAAATTAATTGGCCAGATGTTCCCTACCCAACTGTAAATGGGGGATAATGTAGGAGACTGAGTTTTCAACCTTCCCCAGGTGTGCACATTTGAGCAGAGAAAAGTGATTATGAGTGACATGATGACAGGTGCAGTGCCCATGTTCCACACTGCCCTTGTGTATCTGTGATATATTTAGGATTTTTTCCCCTGAGGCACTTCAGAGATATGAAAATAGACAAGGAGTGAAACCAAAAGACCTTTAAAATAGAAGGAAAAAAAAAAACCCTTGGAAGTTGTGAATATTATATTTGTATATATTAACCATGTTGTTATTTAAGGTTACATTTGAGCCTGTCACTGTTAGCTGGTGTTATAATTATGTGCCAAGCCCTGTACTAAGCACTTTACATTTTGTGATTAACCTTCACAGTTTTACAGGTGGGTACTTCTATCATCTCTGCTTTTTTAGCTGAGTCAACTGCCATTCTCAGAGATGGAATCAATCTCTCATAGTTACACAGGAAGTGAGAGAGTAGCCTTGAGTATCTAACATGAGAGCTCATGGGCTTACCTACTAAGCCATATTGTTTCCAAAATAGAAGGTCTGTTCAGTTCTCCAAAGCACACTGTGATAAGCCCATTACCTGTATTATCTCATTTAATCCTCACAACCAAGAGAGGTATAAAAGACTGTCCTGGTTTCCCAGAGGAAGATAAAGATACTATAAGAGTTTGATCAACTTGACAAAGGTCATATGACTTTACAGAACAGAGAAGGTGCTCAAATACACTTTTCTCTGATTTCAAAGCCCAGGTGTGTGGTGGTGCTACAGAAACGATAGGTCTTCTGGACGTGAAAGCATAACATCAGCACTTTGATTGAAGTCTGATTTCCTTTATTGTCCTTACTCACATGTTTACATTCACAGCAAGTGATTATTCTGCCATCTTCTCCTATGTAACATTTCCTTGTGCTTTAATTTTGAATGGGGCCCAAAGCATCCCTTGATTATTTCATGCAATTGCCCTCAAGGACTATTTAGGAAGAAAATGTTGTTCTTCTAAAAAAAACAGCACAACTGTCTCAAAGAGCTTTTAATCCATCTTTTTAAAAGATGTGGACTTTCTAAAATAATGCCGCCCCCATTTGTCTTCTATGAAAGAAGATATTTCAAAACCAGGAACACCTATCATAATAAACCATTAAGATGACTCCAGCCTTTCAGTGTATTTTTAGAATTTCATATTTCACCAAATGTTGTAATATATAATTCATGGTAGTGGGATATGATGGGATATGACAGTTATCTCATTTGTGAAGAAAGACCAAATAACTCATTGTCCCACATCCACAAATAAATTATTCTTGTCCCCAAGCATAAGATTCTTTTTTGTTCGTTTCCTTACCTTAATGGATTTTCTTTTCTACATTAATATTTTTTGCAAAAGACTATGACCCTTTCATATCAATTTGACTGTTGTGAAAAAAAGGAGAATTCTTAGAAATTAGCCTCACTGATCTAAAAATGAAGTATTATCAAAGTAGCCCATGCCTCTAGAAGTAAAAGGAGTCCTTGAGTGATAATTATTTTGTACGATTTCATTCAGTGTTTTTTGTCACATGTCAAACATGTGAAGAGAAAGCCTAATTTTTCCCTTTGAGACCCTTTAAGCACATACCATCTGTCTCAGCTCAAGGAGGGTCTAGGGTTCTGTTTTTCTTTCTTCATCAATTTCAAAGAGTCCTATATTTGATTCTAATATTACAGTGCTATACTATCGAGAACTTCCAAAAATTAAATTTGGGGTCTTAATGTAATGCTTTAGTTCAAAGGGCATTTAAACGCATACATGAGTATAAGTAAATGAAAAGTTTCCTTAATTAAATTACCTCAGTGTTTAAGAATATGCCTCACTAAGTTTTGCCTATATTTTCACTTCTTATTCTTTATGATCATGTATATTTCTTACGGTTTTTAATCTTACCTGGTGTGAGTTTTAGTCTATGTAGTCTTAGTTGATTGATCTCCTTAAAGAGATTATTTCCTACTCTTTCTTATTTTCTCAATTTGTTGGACATTCATAAAAGCACTCAATAACTCTTTTTCAAGTATAAGCAAAATTAATTTAATGCTTTTCAAGAAACAGAAACAGTCCCATGTTGTCTCCTTAAGGGTACAGTTCAGTGTTGAAGGAGAAGATGGCTAGTAAGGAAGCATTTGGAGGAAATCTTAACTCATGCTTTTTTTTTTTTTTTATTTGAGACAGAGAGAATGAGAGAGACAGAGAGCACATGAGAGGGGGGAGGGTCAGAGGGAGAAGCAGGCTCCCCGCCGAGCAGGGAGCCCGATGCGGAACTCGATCCAGGGACTCCAGGATCATGACCTGAGCCGAAGGCAGTCGCTTAACCAACTGAGCCACCCAGGCGCCCTTAACTCATGCTTTTATTATTTTGTTTCTCATAACATTTTCCATGGAAAATAGTGTGATGTTACATTTTTAAGCCTTTTATAATGCAAACTTCTAAGTACATGTTCATAGAACAGCTTAAAAGTTGTATATACATTTTTCTCGTAAATAACCAATTTATACTATATAAGTAATATATAGAGAGAACTTAAATTTGCATTTGTACATATATAAGCTAGCATAAAATAACTTACTTGATCAAAGCATTATCACATATTTATATATTTATGTAACTATGTACAATTATCCAGTTATGATAGGTAATAGATGATTGATAAAAAGATCTATCTTAGTTGTAGAGTGTGTGTGTGTGTTCTGTTTGCTCTATGTGAGTCTATGTGTGTCTTACTATTTTCTAAATGTTGTCTGTGTGTGTACAAATGCTCATTGCATCAGGCAGCACTGATAGCTTAGCTCTAATCTTTTATGAGAATATGTGTAGGGCAGAGAAAAAAATATCCAAGTTAATACTTCCAGTATCGTCAGTAACCACACCTCAGCTGGACTTCCTGGACTTTGATATCATATGAGTGCAAAGCTAATAATAATTCCAAAAGTTAGATGGCCCCTGGCCTCTACTAAGAGTTCCTCAGGAGGGGATTTTTGGAGCCCACCACCATCAAGAGTTTTAGAGCAATGAGAGAGTCCTGCTAACATCCTTTTAATAACATCTTTTGAGACACCCAAATTGTTAACTACTTGAGCATTTTGCATTAATTCTGATTGCTTTTCAGTAATCAGATGATTAAGACAAATATACAAGAAGTAACTCTTCAACAGATTCTACAAAATATGATTGTTTATTTGGACCTGTAGTAACCAGTAGAATTCTACTGTTTACTGCCTTCCATATTCAACATAAAGATTGAGAGGTAGAAAATAGCAGGAATAGAACAAAAGAAAGATATAAAATCAGAGAGAGGGTGGCAATGGAGCTGAACACATTTTGTGTGTCTTTGAGGTGTCAGTTCCTCTGGCAGGTGTGCTATATCCCTGATCTCATTTAGTTTTCCTCCTTAGGTGGAGTAGATTGGTTATCTACAGTTTCCAGATAAGGAAACAAATTCCAAGGGATTCAGTGACTTGCCAATGCATTTTACTTCTAGGAAGCCTTTCTTTCCCCATCAAAATTGGAGACAGGTATCCCTGTTTACTGTCTTCCCCTCCTTGACCCTTCAAATTTAAGCTCCATGAAATAATTAATAAAAATAAACAACACTCCCTGTCCTCAAAGAGCTGACACTCAAGTGTAGAGGGACACAGATAAGCATAAAAATTATGCAAAATATATAGAATGTGAAATGGAGAAAGGCATTGTGAAAAATAATAAAGCAGGGCAGAGGACTAGAGAGGGAGTGGTCAGGGATGTCTTCCCAGAGAAAGTGGCATTTGAACTAAGAACTAAGGAGGCAAAGGAGGGAGCCATGAAGTCAGATCAAAAGGAAGAGCGTCCCAGGCAGAGATAACAGTTCCTTGGTATGGGGCAGAAATGAGCCTGACATGTCTGCATGCAGCAAGGAGATCAGTATGGTTAGAGAGGAGGGAATGAGAGGGAGAATAGCACAATATCAAGTCAGACAAGTAGGGTAGAGGACGGTGAAAACTTCCAGGCCCTTCTAGGCAATTTACTGTGAGAGATGGGAAGACAAGGCATATTTGAGTAATGGGCTTGGTGTGACCTGATTTACCTCTTCCTCACATGATCACAGATTGCTGTGTTGAGAACAGACTGAAAGAGGTCAAAAATGGAAGCAGGGAGAGTGTTTAGAAAGTATTAAAATAATTCAGGGAAGCATAATCACATATGGCTTAAACTGAGGGTGGGTGGCAGGGAAGGTGGTGAGTAGTGTGATTATGGATATGTATTTGTTGAAGGTAAATCTGACAGCATAGATATGGGATGTGGGTAAATCTGACGCATAGATATATACAAGTCAAGGGTCACCTCGGGTTTTGGGCTGAGCAACTAGAAAGATGGAGGCACTAATAACATAGCTAGTCTATTGCAAGACATTATGTTTTGGGGGAAGGGTTTGGAGCTCAGTTTTGGACATGCTAAATTTGAGATGTTTATTAAACATCTTACCTGAGATATTAGTCTGGCGATTGGATATCCAAGTCATCTGAGTCCATAGGAAAGTTCAGGGCTTGGGATATGAATACGGTGTCATCACTATAAAGATTGTATCCAAAGTCATGGGACTGGATGAAATCTCCATGGGGTTAGTGAGGGCCTGGCAGATATTGATTATAGTTGATAATTTAAAGTTACCTGTATATGAAAGAATGGATGTGTGCAACAGAGGTGAAATGAGAAGAAACTAGTTTGTCTGACGTCAGAGCCATTGTGTTTCTTACTCTTTGTGTAGGTCTAGGTTTTTAGTTGAACAAGAGAAATTGCCTAGTTATTTTAAAAAAGAACAATGGCAAAATGGGAATTTACCCGAAAGGTATTGGAACACTCACATATTTTTTTTTTTTTTTGCGAATTAAAGAACCAGGCTTGAATGCTACATAAGCAGAAATAAGGCCTATAATTACACAACCATTAAAAAAACGTTATCAATATGTCAACTTTAGCAACAGAGTAAGAATGGTGATGGTAATAATGATATCAAGGAAGTGGGAATCCTTTTTGAAAATGTCTGCCATGTTGCAGATCTTGAGATCATTTAATCCTCACAGCACTTTTGTGAAATGTTCAGTTATTCTCACTTGATGGATGAAGAAACTGAGGGTCAGAGATGTTAATTAATTGAGCACCAGAGTCTGGATTCCGATCCGGATTTGTCTCATTCCAAAAACACTTTTCCCATTTTACCAGACTGTCCTTTTATTTATTTTATTTATTTTTTTTAAAGATTTTATTTATTTATTTGAGAGAGAGAGAATGAGAGAGAGCACATGAGAGGGGGGAGGGTCAGAGGGAGAAGCAGACTCCCCGCCGAGCAGGGAGCCCGATGCGGGACTCGATCCAGGGACTCCAGGATCATGACCTGAGCCGAAGGCAGTCGCTTAACCAACTGAGCCACCCAGGCGCCCCAGACTGTCCTTTTAAAGCAACAAGTAGGTACAGCAATTCAGAAAAAGTTGCAAATTCTTTTCAGAACATTGTGAGGTAGCCTGGGCTGATGGTTTATTCCTATTTAATAGAAAGGAAAACTGGAGCTAAATGATCTGGCCCAGCTTGATAACCTATAGAAGCCAACCTGAGATTTGTCTCCCAGTCCACTAAATGTGAGTCTGAACTTTCTCAACATCACTCAGAACTAGCAAGACTAATAATGATCCTAATAAAAATATCTCTATCCTTTTGCAAAAGTTTTTACAAACTATTGATTGCCTTCAGTCATAAATATATGTGAATGTACTAAAGTCCTATATTTATTGATTATGAAATTGGATTTCATTTTGATATTCTAATGGTACCTCTTTATGCATTTCTGCTTAACTTCAATCCTAATTGTGACAGTATTTTCCTCTATCACAGAATTGCTCTGGATTCTGATCATTTTCACCTTTCACTTTTTTTTTTTTCAATTATTAATTGCTTCCCCCTTCCCCAACCACTCTTGTTTGGAAATAAGGAGCCCTCTTTTCCTTCCTCAGGTTCTGTCATTCTGATGTAGAGAATCAATCTCTTTCGTCAATACAATATTTCTCTGCCTGCTTTGTCATTTATTTTTGTATTGGATTGTCTTTCACTTTATTTCACTGGTCTCTTTCCTTTTGACTCTTTTAAAAATTTATTTCTCCCAACTGAATCACTTCAGTTTGGCGGAATGAGATTTTGCTTGCTTTTTCTCCCTCAACATGTTATGTTTATCATGAGATTAACATCTTTATTTTTTGGCTCCGAAGTCTCTTGAACATTTTCTCTGAGTCATTTTTATTTCCCTTCTCGTCTCTTTGGTTCTGTGTTGTTAAAGTTCTTCATGGCCTGTTTTCCACCTATCTTTTAGTTTGGTCTGTTTTCTTACATCAGCTTCTTGGGAGGTTTTATTCTTCAATTTTTCACATGATGATATCAGAAATCTCTGCTACTAGGTACGGTCAAAGAATTATAAGTCCTCTGCTCTGTTCCGCTCTCTGCACATGTTTATTAGTGAGTGGATAGTATTGGAAGAGCTTCCATTCTTATACTAGGCTTGTCCAGAGTTATATTTATTTAAAAAAAGTACTTCAATCTTAAAAGAAAGTGTATCTCAAAATAAGATTCAGTTTTGTAAAAACTTACTGTTATTCAAGTAGTCTTGGCAATCCACAACAAATATTTTTCTGAATTATTACTTCATATTTAGTTATTTTAAATTTTTGAAAATAAATATTTTAAATATTTTAAATAAAATATTTTAAATAAAAAATATTTTAAATATTTTTGAAAATAAAAAGTACAATACCTACATATAAGAAAGATCTTATAGTTTATATTTAAGTGTATTGAACAGAGTTGATAAAGTTGGGCAGCACTTGGGCCTAGTGGACACAGTTGAGCTTTGGAGTTAAACAGATTTGAGTTTGAATCCTTGTTTCACCTCCTTCCAGTGTGTGGCCTTCAGCAAGATGAATTTTCTCAGCCTCAAGTTTCTCTTTTCTTAATATTGGGGTAATTGTATCTGCTCTATGGATAGTTAGAAGATTCACTGTGACACCATTTTTAAATGTTTTAATTCAGGGGCTAAAATATTATAAGTGCTTGAACTTGTAGACATTATTATTTTATATAAAATATCATTTCTGATCTTTTTTTAAAATGTGAAATTATTTCCGAAAGTAGCCATGACCTTTCTTTCATCTCTTTGGTTTGAGAACATTTGCCTTCTTACTATTAAATATTCATTATTTTATAATTATAATTTGAATACATACCTGTCCTGATAGGAAAAAATATACATGGCAACCTAGAGAAGATTTGATAGCTGTAAGTATGAAGTAGATTTTGCATAGGAAGAAAAAAAAACACCTTAAAAATGGTTAAATATTTCTGGATTATATCATCACAAAGTAGGAAAATTATAATTGAGGGAAGTCTGAGTAAATCCTTTAGAATTAAGGCGCCTTAAGAACTGATATAAGAAATCTAATGAAGCAGGAGGTTATGTAACCTCATGGAGGTTTTTTTTTTTTTTTAAGATTTTATTTATTTATTTGACAGAGAGAGAGAGACACAGCGAGAGAGGGAACACAAGCAGGGGGAGCAGGAGAGGGAGAAGCAGGCTTCCCCGGAGCAGGGAGCCCGACCCCGGGGCTCAATCCCAGGACCCCGAGCCGAAGGCAGACGCTTAACTACTGAGCCACCCAGGCGCTCCCATGGAGTTTTTAATGATGAAGATAAGACACATTTCCTTAGTTCTTCTAGGAAGAACTAGATGCAGATGGCATCCTCAAGAACTTCAGTTAAAATTAGCTAGTTAAGAGTATACACAAGTAAGAGTCCCATTCTCATAAGTCAAGGTTTTGTGTAGAGAATTAAATTCTGACTGTGAAAGTGTTTGCCTTCTGGGTCAACTCCATCTATATCCAAAACCTTTCTCATCTAGCCTGACCTCCTTCTTGAGAGTTGCTGTTCTATTGGTTGACTGAAATTTAATGCATCCTCTAACCTCAACTTCCACAAGTCAAAACATCTCTGTGCTTTCTGGCCACCCACCTACCAGAGCAGTCCTACATTTGCTAATGTGTGCCAATGGTCACATAATTTCAGTGAGTCCTTTAAATCATCCTTAATTCTATCGTTCAGTCTCTCTGACCTTGTATTTTAATTCCCTTGATTTCTACTTTAGACCTGTAACTGACAGTCTGTCACAGGCATTTGATATTCTACTTGTTTTCATGCTTAAAAAAAAAAAAAAAGTCTGGTAAATGCTTCCAGATAAAGTATCTGGTCTAATGATCAGAATCACAAACAAATCTTTTAGCATGTATAAAAATGTCATTAATATTACGTTGTATTCTAAATTATAAATATTATTAAAATGCTGCTTAATATTAGCATAGAATGGCATAAAGCCAGCACGTGTACCGAAACATAACATTTCCCCCCTTCCGTTTACTACTAGGGACTCACTAAATATTACTCCTAAAGGTGAAATATTTTGGAAGCCACAGACCCCTACACATAAACTTTCTTTTGTTCCTCCCTCAGTCTAACTATAATTCTAAAAATTTTGTCTGGTAAGGAATTTATTCTTTATGGTTTATACACGACTGTCACATGAGATGCATCTCCCTCATGCTATAGGTACTGAGAGATTTAAAGGATTTTCAGGGCTAATTTTCCCTATCGGATTTTTGCCTTACATGCTCCTTTAAAATACAAGGAATGTTAATTTGGTATTCCACAGTCCCATTTCTTACCTACTTAGGTGGCTATTTACTTACTACAGAATAAATTTCAAGTTTTTAAATCTCTTACTTAATTCTTCAACTTCTGCTTTTATTCTTCCACAGACCCTTAAGAGCATCCCATCAGACTTGCTCAGTTTCCCCTATTACAGACTGTGCTTCTGCTTTGAAAACTTGGCCTAGTCTCCTTTATGTGTAATAATCTCCCTCCATGTCCACCTAGAGAATTCCTACCTGTCTAATAACTTTCACTTAATCATCCACTGCTGGAAATAGGGTTTTCTTCCTCTGAACTATGACCCTAGGTTTCTAGTACATTTTCACCCCTTGTATCCACCATGCTCACTGTGAAACATGAACAATGCAGAAAATCAAGAAAGAAAAGAAAAAAAAAAGACTCATTATCTCACCCCCTGAGATTACAACTATTAATATTTAATAATAGACTTTTCTTGCTTTTTTCTCCTTTTTATACCTCATCATGGTTCTCATAATTAAAAGGAGAAAAGTAGAAATTCTATCCTTACTTTATTATGTGTCAGAATACTATTTTAACCTTTTAGAACCACTGATTCCACAATCTTCACAACTACTATAGGAGTATCTTATTTTTATCCTCATTTGTTAGAAAAGAAACCCAAAACCGAATTGTTAGGCCACTCTCCCAAGGTCACAAAGCTACAAAGAGGTAGGAAGTGGGTATGAGCCAACATTTGCTTCACTTCACAAGGCTTGGATCTTAACTACAATGTGATGCTGCCACTATGGACATATATGCTGCTATATGTAATCACAACACATTGTTTTTTCTGACATATGTAAAAAAAGTTTAAGAGAAAAATAGAAAAATGGCATTTCTAAGACTAAAAGTGAAACTCTATATTAAGGAGACTCTATGAATCATTATCTTAAAAGGGCAGATTTAGTCATAAGAGTAATAATTATGGTTCACACCTGTGTGGGGCTTATTACCACATACTAGGCAGTGTTCTAAGTGTGATAAACATTAACTCATTCACACTCACATTAACTCCATGGGAGAAGTACTGTAATGGTCACCGTTTTACAGATGTGCATACTGAAACAGATGAGTTAAGTGATCAACCTAAGACTATTATGATGCCTCAGCCTATAAAAGAGCATTATACTGTGTGTATGTATGTATATATGTGTGTATACAATGTATACATATATATGTATATATATAAATTTATAAATAAATTTATATATAAACATATATAATACTTCTAACCTTCTGCTTTTATATATATATTTTTTCCTTAATATAACCACAGTGTACTTACTTCGGCCATAACATGGCATTTAATATGTAATCAGTAGCTCAAAAACGGGGAATGATTCTTGAACCAGTTTTGTTTGTAGAAGCAAGGCACTAACTTTAATTAACTTTAACTAGGACTGCTCATAGCTGCATGTGAGAAGAGACACAAAAAGGCCCATTAACTCTGAACATCATTTCCATGTTTTTGCCTCTGTATGCCCTCAAGATAGTACTTTTTCCCTGCTGTTCTTTGATTTTTGCCTCTTTTTCCATTTTTTTAAAATGTATTAGCAAAGGGTGTGAGTCTAAAATTAGTCATGTATCTGCTGTAGCTTTTTAGTTCATCATTTCTGGGGAAATGGTAGAGAATTTTGAGGAAAATTGTATTTTAAAGGTTGAAAAACCTTGTTTTTAGGAATCCCCTCATCCATTCATGGGTAATTATTTGGTCTCGGTTTTTTTTCTGAATGTATGTGAGCATATATGTTTTACAAAGATATTCTTTGCCAACAGAATCTTCTCTCCCAGTAATGCACGCTTACTTGCCTGTGGTTTGGTAATATTGAATGAATATTGTTAACTTTCAGATATTTAATGTGCAATTGTAAAAACTGCATGATTCCACATGTAAACATTTTCTGAAAACTAGCATTTAAAATTACTTTTTACTATTTTCATGACCCTAGACTTTGAAGGAATCCTTCAATGACAGCTGAAGCGAGACATTAGCAGCCACTGTCCTTTTTGTATTCTGTGCCAGGTGCAAGGACTCCATTCCTCTTGAAAGTTTTATCATGTACAAGGCTATTAACATTATGAGGATAGGCTGAAGCATGAATAAATCCTGAGACTTACTGATGATGTCATTACACTGGTCAATAAAATACATAGAGGGAAGGGCTTCCCACGCTACCAGGTTCGGTTAACTAAATCAGGATACACGAGCAATTAACTCTTTAATTAAGATGAATGGGTGACATTAGCCCTCCTTAAACTCTGCTCGTCAGCATTTACAAATAGAAAAAGACGGATGCCTCCTTCCCAAGAAATGTGGGTTTTATTTTTCATTCATTGACACAATCTCATTCTTACTACTTCGTAAACAAAGTCAACAAAGCATGGAGGTGGTCAGAGATATTTTAACAGGTTCATTTCCTCAGTTATATCTCTTACTATTTAAAGATCCCATTTTGGAATTTATTAGTTTTTTTTCCCTTTACAAAGCTAACTTTATCATTATTATTATTGAACACAATTGCTTTGCCTTTTTCCCCATTGCACACAGGGAAGATTCATGTCAGAATCTTATAGATGAATGCAACACAGCATGGAAACGGTATCTATCCATTTGTTCTTCCAACAGCTATTCACTGTTATCTGCTACTTTGCTGTAACTTAGCTTAGTCTTGGAAGTCTGGAGATACATGTTTTACTTCTTTTATGTCTCTAGTTAGCCTTATGAATGTAGATCAGGCGAGTGTTTCTGAACCTCCATTTCCTTATCTATAAAACTTGATTACTGGAGGAATTGGTTCTATAATTCTCTTTCAGTGATATTTCACACAGGATAAAGGAAAACAAAGATATGATTCATTCTAAGAACAAAGTGTCGAAACCAGCACTGTGCAAAAACAATATGAGGTGATCTGTAGATGCAATTTCAAATTCTCTAATATCCATATGTTAAAAAGGGGGAAAAATGGAATTTTCATATTTTATTTAACCTAGTACATAAAATACTATTTCAACATATGTGTTTATTTGCACAGATATATACACACATAAGGTTATATGACCTATTATATATATGATCTATTTCATATTATTGTCTGTACTAATTTTTTGAGATTTTAGAGCACACTTAAATTCGGACTCATTCAAAACCTACATATGGTTAGCAGCTGCCATATTGGAGAGTATAATTCAAATGTTAACAAATACAAGTATACCCAAGATAATTTTCCAAAAAATAAATAACAAAACTTGGATTGTCTGTGGGCAATAGAATTCTCCGAATAAATATAATTTCTTATAAGGGGAACAAACAGTATTAAACAAATCCATGTGCCACAGTGTGTCATAAAATGAGAAGACCCAAGCAAGTGTGGAAACAAAACCTTCCGCACTGTAAATGATAAAAAGTTTGTACTCCTCGCTTACAAGACCCTCAACTACATGGTTCGTGATATAGACAGTCTAATGGGTCAGATATTCTAATCAATAGAAGGATACTAACTATTCTCTATAGAAATTTACCATTTAAAATGAGTCCTTTATTTCTTAACTTCATTAATATTTTATTTTTTTTATCTTTTAAAGATTTTATTTTATTTTTTTGACAGAGACATAGCGAGAGCAGGAACACAAGCAGGGGGAGTGGGAGAGGGAGAAGCAGGCTTCCCGCAGAGCAGGGAGCCCGATGCGGGACTCGATCCCAGGACCCTGGGACCATGACCTGAGCCGAAGGCAGACGCTCAACAACTGAGCCACCCAGGTGCCCTTAACTTCATTAATATTTTAAATGGAAGTCATTGAATTTTAAGGTTAGTGACATATCCATCTTTTCATAGCATTTTCTACTTTAGCTGATCCCATTTTTCACTGGATTCAATAAATACTGAGTTAAAAAATAAATTGAAGTATAAAAATATTTTGTTAAGAGATTATAGATTTTATTTTTACAACTTGTCATCTCACATTATTTGGATTTTTTTCATTTTGAGGTATTTCCTCTAATAGAGAGTAATAATGACAGTAGTAATAATAATAACATTAACCAAAGATTATTTAGTGTTTACTAAGTGCTAGGTACTATGCTAACAGGATTATGGATTTTATAGAATAAAATCTGACTTGGATCTGTATGGATTAAAAAACTAAGCACCAAGTAACCTCTCTGATTCTTCATCTAAGTAACCTCTCCTCTATATGAACACTAAGAAACTTTATAGATCCCTTTATTTTCTATGTGAATTTGATTGAATGCATATTATTGATTTAAATTACTTAGAACAGGAACTAGAACACAAAGCATTTCAGTAAGTATCTGTTGAAATTGTTTAAATATATTATAAGTTTCTAAATAAGGCAGTTATTTGGGAATATCTACTGAGTGTTTTCCATGTGAGAGACCCATTTTAAAGTGAATAAAATAGATATTTGAAAACTAAAAAACCATCTTTCTATACGCCGCACTCTTTACCAAGTGAAAAATATACATGTTAAAATAGAGTCAAACAGTTTTCCACCTTATAGGAGCTTACTTTTTAGTGCATAAAGCAGACGTACAAATGATTCCAAGACCACATTATAAAATGCTTCTCTAGAAGGTTTGGAACAGCAAGGAAGGTTAAGTCTTTCACGGGATAGTAAAAAATATGGGGAAGGTAGCATTCTAGGTGAGTTTAAAAGAAGTGGAACTTTTCCAGGTATGAATGTCACAAACCAAGGGGACACAGAAATGGGAGAGCAACAGTAGACTTTTGTTTTTTTAATAGCCTGTGAGCTTAATAATTATCACGTAGTAGGAAGTAGCAGCATATCGGAGGGTAGAAAGATATATATGTGTGTATATGTGTCTCATAAAGAATTTGGCCTTTGATTTGTAAGCAATGGGAAGCTTTTAAATAAAGACATAAAATCAGATTTGAATTTTACAAACAGTAATTATGGCATCAAAATGGTGGGTGATTTGAGAAAGCACGACTCTTAATTGTAGGCCATTGCACTAGTTGAGGGTGAAGACAATGAGGGTCCAAGCAAACTCAGAGTGGTAGATGTGAGAGAAGAAAAGATTTTAAAACCATTTCTAAGGCAGTTTTCATAGGGTTTGTTAAAGGTAGGCAATGAAAGGGAGATATCAGGATATCAAGTATAGCTCTAAAACCTCTAATCAGGTGAATGCTGGTATTATTAAATATTAAGACTACCCTGAACTTAATTTAATCATTTCGCTAGTTTCAAAAGCACTTTCAGTATTAGGTAATATTCCCTGTCAATTATTTGAGCAGTAGTTTATTATAATGTTGTGGAAAATACCTCAACAGCGAATAAGAACTATTTAATATACCATCTTGGCAAATGACCCACAGAATTCTTTACTCTGAAGAGATAGAGCACAAGTGCAAGCGTCAGATGTCTAAGCAGTTTTTGGCTATGGAGAAGTCACTTAACCTCCCTAAGTCTGACTCTTCTTTACAGCCCAGTATTTATAGGAAAAAATAGTAATTAAGCACATATGCACTTTAAAAATCAGGCACAGCGGGGCGCCTGGATGGTGCAGTAGGTTAAGTGTCCGACTCTTGATTTCAGCTCAGATCTTGAGCTCAGTGTTGTGAGTTCAAGCCCCCTGTTGGGCTCCATGCTGGGTGTGGAGCCTACTGGAAAAAAAAAAAAAAATCAGTCACAGTAAGTATTGTAGAGGAAAGACCTTGAAATCATCCCAAATGTTCCAGAAAATCTAAAAGTTAGTTAGAATTTTAATGAGTTAGGGAACATAAAACAAAGATATCTGTGCTTTTCCTCACTCCAACTAAAAAGTTTGGAGATACCAAAGGACTATCTAAAACTATCCTTTTTCATATCTTCCCAAAAGAAAGGGCAATCAAAAGGTCATGTTAAGCAACATCACAAATTGGCAAATCTCTGTTTGTAGTAATATAGAAATAAGTCATCATTATGTTCCTAACAATATGTTATGATATTACACTTGGGGTTATAAGCAGTTATCAGCCACATGACCCTTTTGGGTTGTGGGACTATAGACCATTGGCTCTCAACCAAGAATCATTTGCCTTGTAGGAAACATTTGTCAGGTTTTGGTTGTCATGACTAGGGATTGTTGCTGGCATCTAGTAGATAGAGACCAAGGATGCTGCCAGAATATTACAATGCACAGGACAGTCCCTCCCCCACCACCACCAAAAAAATGATCTAGTTCAACATGTCAGCACAGATGAGGTTGAGAAATTCTGACATATACCATGTGTGAAGCTTCTTAGGTGTGCTTGAGAGGTGCTGTCATAACTTAAAGAAAATTGTTTAATTTTTTAACTTATAACCAAGTGGGGGACAGTTAATGAATGAAGCACTCAGTGACACTCAAATGGAAGTTAGGAATATGAAGTTTGCGTTAACCTCATATTCTCTATCAGTAAGCATGTTTTTCCCTGCTTGTAAGACTGATTCTATTTGAAGTCGTTAACATGGCATTTAGCATTTTCCTTGGGAAGCTGCTTTAAAAAAATCCAGGTTGAAGTTGTAATACCAGGGAAAATGGAACACAGACATTGGCATAGTATTCCACTTGGGAGTGATGCCTCGTGTGGTCCATTTCTACCTATCTGCTCACAAAAGTGAATTTCACTTAAAGCTAGGGCCACACATTTAAATGCTTAAAGCGAGGCTGATATTCAGCACCAAGCCCACCGGGTACTGTCACATCCACAGCAGGTGGAAAGTAGGTCCACTGAAAACTCTGTGAGACCCCACAAGCTGCCCCACCCAAGTGCCCTGGGTTCTTTCCTAGGCCACCTCTCACCACTGTGCACGCAGTCCCGCAACAAAAGGGTTAACTCACAGCATTGCAGGGAGCCCCAGACACTGCTTCTGGGCCTGCAGTAATTCCAGTTGGTTGGAGCCAGAGCTATACCTGCTGTTCAATATTTATCTGTCTAGATAAAGTAAATGGTGAAGTGGTCCAGGTGTAAGATGTTATGAGGAGGATGACATTGAGCCTCACTGAAGAGTAAACACTCAGGAGTGGTGGGGACAGTGGGGCACTGGATAGCACATGCCACTGTAAATCTGAGCAGCCCCTACTCAGATTCAGCAGATGGTCGCCATGTGGGAATGCAGGGCCAGAGTTGCCAGCTTTTTCAAGAGAAGCAGTGAAATCTAATGATTTTTAAACATTGACAATTAATTCAAATGTAAAACACTATTCAGCCCCACTGCAGCCTATATAATCCCTTCTGGGGATAACCCGTGGGCCAGCAGTTTGCAAATTCTGCTTTAAAAGGATAGGGAGAGGAATGTCTTGATTCTCAGTTCCAACACGGAATTATTTCTTAGACTACAGGCCTCCTCTCCTGCTACTAAAAAGGATTTCTCTGAAACACCATTCCAGGTCAATTCAAACTGCAGCTGGTATTTGAGACAACAATGAGCCTGCCTCTTAAGGAGCCAGACAATTGACACTTTTGGTTGTGTCTTTTAAGGCATAAAGCTCCTATCTCCACGTGACCAAAGACAGAGAGCCTCCATGTACTCACATGTCGAGTTTGCAAGAAAACATTTCCTATAGGTGGCTTAAATATGAGCTTCATGTTATGCTCAGGTGGGTATGAAATTCAGGGACTATATTTATGATTTTACCTAAGGAAATGTATCAAGTGAAAAACAGATGCTAAATACTCTTTTCTATGTAGATGCTACTAATGAAAATACTTCATGAAACAACTAAAAATGAACCTCTCTAAAGGTGACACAAACATTTCACTTAATGTTAAAGTCTGGAAAAGAAATGATTCCATAATTCTGTTCCAAAACAATTGATGCTCTAAAGTGCCTCCCTCTTTTTCTTTTTATTGATACCTCGGTCATTTTTTTTTTTTTTTTTAATATTGAGGGACATTTGGATCACTTAAGCAAGTATTTGCTGTCCCATTCCCAATTTAGGGGCTTTATCCCAGAGTAATAACTTATATCATGACAGAATTGAGAATAAACTTCTCGATGAATACAAAGAGCATCAAAGTTTCAACAGAAGGCCAAACTGTGGAATCTCTGTTATGAAGATGAGCCTGGGAGGGAACAGGGAGAACTACCTGGCAGGTAGGCAATGTGCATGAGGATTGAAGATGACCCATTTCCTGTAGCCAGGTATGAAATTCCAAGAAAAAGGTGTAAGAGGAATAGAGAGGGTTCAAAAAGAAGGGCCATTCAGTTCACAGCAACAATCATATTATGGATAGTTACTCCTGGAATTTCTTTAGAAGAAATAAACTTTCAGCTCTTTCCTGCTGTAGCAGAGGATATTGAGGCCTAGAAAGGTGATGTTACAGAAGCTCTCGAAGTCACAGAGCTAGTTTTCTGATGACTGTTCTCTTTACTGTATTTCCTTCTGCCACCATCCCTGCTGCCATATTTCTTGGGACCATATCATATGATAGAAGTAAGAAAATGTGAGCTGAAACCCTTGGGTGTGTATATATGTATGCTTTTGTTGCTGATTCTCTTCATATGTTCAAGGAGGAGGAGGCTATACCCAGAAGGTAAAATGAAATTTTAGTATTTTAATAATTCTCAACTCTCTTTTATGCTACATAAGTCAAGATTGGTTAATATGTACAATAACCTATGTTGGTTCTGAGGAACTGAAGGTTTTCTTTTTTTTTTTTAAGATTTTATTTATTTATTTGACAGAGAGAGAGTGAGTGAGAGCGAGAGAGAGAGCACAAGCAGGGGGAGCGGCAGGCAGAGGGAGAGGGAGAAGCAGGCTCCCCGCTGAGCAAGGAGCCTGATGTGGAACACGATCCCAGAACCCTGGGATCATGACCTGAGCCGAAGGCAGATGCTTAACCACTGAGCCACCCAGGTTCCCTGGAACTGAAGGTTTTCGAGAGGAAGGGAGGAACATGTAGTGAGGGCCTATTATGTGCTTTCTCTTAACATACTTTATGTCGTTGTAACCTCACAAAAGCCTGAGTCTGAGACTCAGGAAAGTGAAGTTGCTTTCATCAAGCCATGCCGTCGGTCACTGGCAAAGCTGGAAGTTAGGCATGGTGGATAGAGTACCCCGCCACAGCACACTGCTCTGGTGTGAACCCTGGGCTCTCGCACTCCCAAGATGGAAGCTGTTGGGCTACTTATTTGAATCTCATAGTGTGAGTTCCCTCATCAGTAAAACAGGAATAAAAATAGTTCTCACATAATTTGAAAAATAGTAATGAAAACTCATAGTCGTAACTGTTAAGGTTGTTTAAAAGAGTCAGTAAAAAATTCATGGAAAACACGTAGCTCACGTGTGGCCCATAGTAAATGTTCAGGAAACATTAGCTGTATTATTGTTACCATTACTACTGGGGCTCCTGGGTGTGTGCACACATTTTTTCTATACTCCTAATCATAGTTTACCACCTTGCATGTTATACTGTTATGTTAAAATTGTGTAATGAAGATTTCCATTTTTCAAGTATCTACAGGCATTTTAGCAATAATTTATTTTCATAATGGGTTTCTAAATGAAGAAAGTGTTAACAAAGCTCAGCTAAAAAATTAGGCTGGATGATTGAACCCAGAATACCTGAATACCCCCTACCCTTTTACTAATCATGTACACCTTGACCACTTTCCTAATGTGATGCATGCAGATTAAGTCTTTTGTTTATTGATTGGCCAAATATATGCAGGGCGAATGTATGCTACTTCATCCTTGGCTCTTCCGAGGGAGACTGTTACCATAGTAACCAAGGCATCCTTTGACTCCTATTTCTACACAGAGTTATAGAAATGCTTCTTAAAAAATACGACAATATTTAATGTCGAATCTAAAGTAATTTTTCTCATTGTTTGGGGAGCGAAATTGATTTTCTCTGGGCAAAGTTTGTTTGGCTACCCAAATGTACTGTTTATAGTAATGTGTTCCACCAAATTTCTTTAAAAGCCAGTTAAACATATTTTGCCTTAACTTCTAATCTAATTTCATCATTTGGAAGTGCCTCTTGCTGCACTGTGCCTGTTTTGATTTGGAAATAGTGCACATTCCATCTTTGCTATGTCAGGGTAAGGTGGAAGGGAACAGAAGGAATCATTTCATTTCTTCTATCAGAGAACAGTATGTGTGGCATGGGAGGGAGAACACATGCTTGGGTGTGTTCAGGAGTCTGGCTTATTTTAAAGCCGAGATTTTCAGGTGGCAGCTGGTGCCTGGTTTATGATTCCAGTGGTTCAAAACCCTTTCTTTCCTGAGGCATCTGTTTTAATTTTTTTTCAAAATTAATTTAAAAACAACTTTGGTTGTTCTCATTACAAGAACAGTACATAATCGTTTCAGAAGATTCAGAAAGTATAGATAAATGAAAGAAAGATGCCCATAATCCTGCTTTCTGGAGATAACCGCTGCTAACTATCTGGGTGTGTCCTTCCAGAGTCTTATGTATTTATACATATATTTTCTTTCAAAAAACAAGACCATAACTGTTTATTACTCTGGAACCTGCTCTTTTTATATAACCATGCTCTGGTACTCTGACATATTAAAAGATCACTTCTAACTAAGCTTTTTGTTTAATGGTATAACTTGTAAGGTGTTATAAGATATTGGTAAATTAAATTAATACTCATTTGTTGGATATTTAAGTGGTATCTAGATTTTTTCCTTGATTTAAACAGAATTGTAATGAATTTCTTGATATATTTACCTTTGCCTATACTTTTTATAAGTGCTTAATTGGGAAAAGATAAAGGTAGATTATTATGTCTTGCTGGAATGGAAAAGATGTGAAGGTATGGTTGAGGTGGCTCTTGATTATGCTTCCACTTCCTTTTATGAGCGGACACCCAGACATCCCTAATAGTGTCTGCATCCAGGAGTCAGAGCAATGAACTTGATATCAGCTTATCTTCTGTGACTCTGAACCATTCAGATGCTGGACCCTAGTTTCAGTTTCCTGTGATCTTGGGAGGAATTTTAGCTTCACTCTGTTATTTATTCCACAAACATTTATTGGGAATCAATTATATTCTAGTACTCTGCTATCCTTTGTGAATTATATCGCTTACCCATACTATACATCTGACCCCATCATATACTAATAACATGTACACAAGCATTTAAGTTAAGGGTGTTGGAAAGTAGCATAAACTTTCACTTCTGATAGTTAGGGGGTCTGAATTCCAAGTCTCCTACATAATAGTTAATTTATATTTCCGAAACTCAATTTTCTCATCTTTAAAGTGGTAAAAATGAAAGTTATTTCAAGGTTTTTTTTTTTTTTATTGTTGTTGCAGGATTCAGTGGCTTCATATATAGAAAGTGCTAGGCATGATGCCTGGCATACATTAAGACAATGGCATTGGTGATGCCAATAGCAATGGGAAAGCATGGAAAAGGGAGCTACTCATCCTTGGAGGGGCTTCAGGAAGGCATCCAACTTCTCGTTCTGTGCTTAATAGACTAAGCAGAGAGCTGCAAGTTTAAAACTCCATGTCTAAGTGCCAGCTCTCCACGACTCACTGCCTGACCTTGGGTTAACCACTTAATCTCTCTCTGCCTTGGTTTTCCTCTTCATAATATGAGCATAATAACTCTTACCCACCTCACTAGGGCAAGGATGATTAATCAGTGTTTATAAAACTCAATAAATCCTTTGAGTATGAAGTGCAGTGAGATTGGAAAGCATTATTACTATTAGCTGCTTTCCTAATATCTAAACCAGCATACCAGGGACTGCTGAATGGAGTACCACAGAGTTATACCCTCATCCTATATCATTGTCAAGAATCTCAGTTCCTTTAGCCCTGCCCCTGCAAATATCAGTTTCTCTACCACTATTAATGCTCCCTGTTCAACAAGGAGCAATCAATTTCCTGCTTACACCCAAGTGTCGATAGCCACCCACACCCATAAGCAATGTTTGTTCCTTTAACAAATATTTATCAAAGAGTTGGAAGATGCTATGCTGGATACTAGAGATACAGGGATGCATAAAAATCCATATGGCACTTATCTTCAAGGTATTTAGTACCTGGTGACTGACCCAGACTGGTAGCCAGCAGTCCTGTTACAGCCCCAGTGCTCTGATGGAAGACATACAGGGTCCTAGGGATGCACAATATGCATGTGCACAGTCAGCAAAATCTTTCTGCTAGAAGTGATATGGAAATGAAAACTGAGAGAGAGGCAACATTATAGCCAAGGAAGTTGAAGGGAAAGGAGCGAGAAAAAGGAAAGAATGTTCTAGGAAGAAGGCAAATTATTATCAATGACCCACAATGAGAGTGAGCAAGATCTATTAAGGAGATTGAAAGCACTTTCATAGTATTGAAGCTAAAGAAAGGGGAAATGTTATATAAAAGGATACATCCAACACCATCTAATCCCATCTTTTTATCAGGCTAGCTTCTCGACCTGACCATCGGTGCTTTCATTTAACGCACCTCACAGTCTAGGATACTGACTCCTCTCCAGCCTAAACATCTGAAGTGATTGCTTCCCCAGCTCTTGGACTTCAGTCTCCTGGGCCTTTAACCTCTTGTGAGTTTCTTAGTATCAGTACTAATGAACATTATTTATATATATATTTATTATTATTATTATTATTATTATTATTATTATATTATTTTGTCTGTCTACTTGCTATTCCCCCATCCCTGTCTAACTTTCCTTGTAGCTATTGTTTATTCTTTAGTAGAGCTGTCAACCTCAGGGATGACACTGGTATAAAGCAAGAGCCAAGTTTTTAAAAATTGGAACTTTGTACACATTAAATGAAAGGACTAAATAAGAGAGTGAAGCATATCTGGGAAGAGTTAAGTTGAACATCACTACGGTACTCCTATGTATAACTTTGAAAGGAATATGCATGATTTAGATTCCTCCTATGCAGTGCGTATTATACATTAATTTTGCAAGCATACAATAGAAAGTCCTTGAAAATAGCACCAGTAAGTATATATATCAAAACGTAAATGACATAATGAAATCTTAGACACGATGTGAGAATTACACTGAAAGAACTAGACCCCCAAAAAGAGAGAAGAAAGAAACTTGTCAGTAATAAAAACATGGTATAAAACTTTAATCAACATCATAGTTAATCACCTCATTTGGTAACTGGCAGTTCAATGAAGTTTCTGTTTTAAAATCATGGGCAAAGCAGACTGCCAGGTTTTATTTGTCATCTGATATAAGTTGAGCTATAGTCTGAGATGGTGGAAAACCTTTTTTGTTGGGTTTTACCTCTTTAATCTCAAATGAAAACTGGCACTCCATCTGGATAATGTCCAATGTGACACATTTTGGGAGCCATCAACTACCTAGCCTTACAAATCAAGAACACTGATTAAATAATCAAGATTTCTGAAAAGCCTTGAGGGAGCAATACGTTTTTTGCATCAGTAATTGCCATTCTGTTTGTAGCACAAGATGTTTTTGAGCTCTGGATAAGAACTTGTATTTGACATACTGGCATCGAATATCTTATTTGTGGATTAGCAGGAGTTTAACATTCTTAGAAGTAATGTGATAGCAAATAGGGAAATTGTGGGATTTAAAAAATGTCTTAAACTATTGAAATTTGTCACTAAGAAAATGAAACAAGTTAAGTAATTGGTTATATATTTTTGAGGGATAGAATAAAGGTAATGATATTTTGCCCAGCATCCATTTAAATAAAAGCTGTTATTGTTCTTCCTGATAGTATGTAATATACAACATGTATCTACATAATTATAATCCTCCATACATAAATTTAAAAATCACCTCTCCCTTATAATACACAGAAATGTAAAAATTCTGTTCATGACACATGGTCAACCACACCTTTATGGTGATTTAAAATAACCACTGCTCAAATTAGTAAGACATTGATTAGAATAATAACTGATTTCCCAGAATTGCATGCATGAAGGAGCAATTCTTTCATTAGAGATGTCAAAATTAGTCCAGAAAATATCAATGAACATTATTAATGTTATGTTCAGCTTTGGCCCTAGGCAAAATTGTCAATTTGGTAAAGTTATTCTTTGCCATTTCTCAACATCCCTTTGAAGGATTTTTCTTCACTGCTGGTATTCAATCATTTATTCATTCAATAATTTTTTATTGAGAGCCTACTAGATGGCAGGCACAATCCTCAGTGCTAGAGGTACAGCAGTGAAAAAGATAGTCAGCCACCCTGTGTATATAGAGCTTACACTATAGAAATAAGGGTGGAGTCAGATAATAAAAAAACTGAATAAGTTAACAAAAAAGAAAAAAATTAGATTATAGTAAATACAATGATGATTATATTATATATAAATAATAAAATAGAGTGGTATGTTAGAGAGTATCCAGGGTTACCTTAAGTCAGGTGGTCATGAAAGACCCCTCTAATGAGCTGACACCTTTGAGCCAACCATGGGACAATGTTGGGGTACACCATTACAAACAGAAGGATTCTGGCAAATGCAAAAATCCCAAAGCCATAAAACTGAGACTGGGGGCGTACTTGGACTTTGATGGACAGGAAGAAGATTTGTGTGACTAGAATGTAATGAATAAAGAGAGAACGGTATAAGGCAAGAGAGCCAGACAGGGGTTTCTTGCTTATGCAGATTCTAGAAATTTAATAGAAACTCTTTTCAATCTGATGGGAACCCACTGCAGAGTTTTAGTAGCTATCTGTCTTCTCCCTTTCTTCTCTCTTAGAGCTTCTATTCCCTTGTTTTTTTAGAATCTTCTACTATTGTAGCTCTCATGATAGTTCCTTTGCCTAAGATCTTTTATATCTCTCTTAATAAAATGTACCTTTCAACTTCCTACTCTTTTAGGTCTTGCCAGGTAATTTGTAAACTAATCTGATAAATCAGTATGAGTTAGAGCATTCGTAGTAAATGGGGCTTAAAATGATACCCCTCTAAGATAGCATTTTTTCTGTAAAACAACCTGTATTATTTAGACTTCAAGGAGTAAAGACTTTGGAAATTATAGCTATTTACCAGAGGGAAAAAAAACACATTTAAGCAACTGCTTTTTTTCCTCCTATGCAAGAAATATCCATGATTGTATGAAATCTTCAGACCAGTAAGAATTATTATCATCCTTGGTTTTATGATCATTATGATTTGTTAATCCCCTTTTGAGTGCCAGGCACTGTATTAGATACTTTATATACCCATTTTCATTTAATTCTCACTGCCAATCCTATACATTCCCAATTTATAGATGAAGCAAGTAAGGCTCAAAAACTTATCTGTCTTTGTTCTATATTGTGGACCTGGAATGAAAACAAGGTCTAGAAACATAAAAGGCAGTAACTGTTTTCCGGAGAAATGTATGATTGATTAAAAAAATAATAAAGTAATAATGGCCACTCAGCCTGGAAGTTAGTGGGTCAATCAAGCTGAATTCAGCCCTTACAGACTTAGGAGCCCACTCTCTATATAACAGCGCGTTCCTCATTTAGTATGTAATGCGTTTGACTTTCTGATCTACAACTCAGAGAAAAGTTCATTCAAAGACAAGAAGAAACACACCCAGTGAGGCAAAGCCTTCAGTTAGTTAGAAGATTCCCTCCCCTTCTATTTTCCGGGTCTGGGAGCGATTTACTCTATCTCCTGGGGATATCAGCCTGATTAGATGACTAAAGTCTGATAATTGTGTTATTTTGATAAGAGCAAAACTTGCCCAAAGGTGTTTGCCAGGAACATACACACACGTGCACAATTGCGCGTGCGCACACACACACACGCACGCATATACACTGTAAATGGGAAAATGCCATGTGGAACACAAAAACATCCAGGCTTCGCCTCCAGTCAGTGTCTATAACCAAGCAAGCTTGTTTTTGGGTGATGTTCAATATCTTACCAGTTACAAAGAAAATACCCCTGTGGTGTCTAAAAATGTGATGAGTTATCTTCAAGGAATACAATTTTGTTCTTTGATTTTAGCGAGATCTACACATCTCTGTCAGAAGCTGAACAAGTGCCAGAGTCTTTAAAACAGAAACAAACAAGTGTGTGGCTCTGAGTCATTCTTTTCAGGAATAACACTGAACTCTTGGATAGGCACTCTTCTGAAGATATGATGCTTCTATTTGTATTATAAACTTGAACTTAAGGGTGAGTTAGAGATTTCCCAAAATAATGCTCTTGCAAAGCACTCATGGCAGGGGTTACCATGTGGGAAGAAAATGTTCCTTGATTAAATGTGTTTAGGAAATAAAGTGAATTATCTGATCTCTTAGAAATTCACAAAGACCAGGGCACCTGGGTGGCTCAGTTGGTTAAGCGACTGCCTTCGGCTCAGGTCATGATCCTGGAGTCCCGGGATCGAGTCCCACATCAGGCTCCCTGCTCAGCAGGGAGTCTGCTTCTCCCTCTGACCCTCCTCCCTCTCATGCTCTCTGTCTCTCATTCTCTCTCGCAAATAAATAAAATCTTAAAAAAAAAAAAAAAAAAAAGAAATTCACAAAGACCATTATTAAAGAATCAGAGAAGTCCTCAAAAACAAACCACAACAATAACCTCTATAACTTTGTTTACCCAGTATATCTCAAACTAACTTAGCCACCATAATTTAATAATTTAATTTAAGACACCATAAAAAGTCCATGGAATTAATTGTCTATGGAATATCCTTTGGAAATGCCAAATAAGGAACTTTAAGTGGTTCATGATAGGTAGAAAAGTAAAGTTCCCATGTGTAGATAAAGCTTTCATAACCTCTAGTGACTTACGGGGTAATTTATAAGATTTTAAAGGAGAAACATCTTTGGGATAATATAAGCTATTTATATTTGGTGATATTACTTCCGACCCTTTAACTATACATGATAAATCATGGCAGGTGGGAACACAGGCTGTCAGGTCAAGTCCTAACCCTGCCACTTAGCAACTTACATGACTTTGTATGACTCACTTAAATTCTCTGAACCTGACCTAGAAAAAGTACTTAGCTCAAAAGAAATTACGGTGATAATATAAGCAAAGAGCTTAGCATTATGCTGGGCAAATAGTAAGTGCTCAATAAGAGGCAACTATTTCACTTTTTTTCCCTGATGCTTCTTACGAGTTTGTGCAGAACCATTCACATTCTCTTATGCAGCCCTCTTCTTGTCAGGGCATGCATTTGTAAGAAGGCCGAGTGGGTATTAACTATCTCAAATACAGACCTCATTAGTGCAATTCACAAACCTAGACCAAACTTTTGTGGATACAAAATGCAAAATTATTTCTTGCAGTGTTACCCACATTCTTCTTTAGCTATAATATTCAGTTAAGTGGCACTTTAAAAAGCTATTAGCACAAAAGTCATTCACATCAAAACTAGTCTTAACATTAAAAATCAGTTTTCTATAAAAATCTGTGAATATCTTTTATACTCTTACTAAGCCTGTACAGGGATGTCCCCTTAAAAACCAAAATGAGTATCATAGAATGATCTCCCAAGGAAATTTGTAGTATGACATGATAGACTCATGCTTACCCTAAGTAAGGCCAGTAGTTGCCAAACAGACATTTGTATTTACCAGATTTACAAGTTACTGATAGAACTATAAACAAGCGCTTCAAGTTATCCACAAGAAATTTGCTGCTCACACATCTGTAACCTACATTCATAAGGGAAAAATCCCACCGCAGATTTATAAAAAGATTTTGCTACATATATTCTTGAGTTGATAATGACTTAAATAGGATTTCCGTACTATATTGTTGGGTTTATTATTTATTTTGGAGGCAGAACATGACAGTATGTCTTAATAATTTAAAATGACTATATATTATTAATCTTGTTATTCCTCTGCTACAATCCAAAGGTGTCCCATCTCATTCAGAATAAACGTGCAAGTCCTCGAAATGGGCTGTAAGGACCTCTGATCTCACCCCTTCTCTCCACTTGCTCATTCTGCCACAACCACACCATCCGTCTTGCTGTTCCAGGCATGGTCCTGCCCTCAGGCCTTGGTCTTTTCTGTTTCTTCTGCCTCAAATGCCCTTCCTCCAAACACTCACAATTGGTCCCCCAGTTCCTTCAGGTCTCAGATCAAATGTCACTTCGCCACTCTATATTGACTAATACTGCTTTTCTCAAAATTTCCTCATCGCCCTCTCTGCTTTATATTTCTCCAAAGCACTTAATACTATCTGACATAGTCAGTAATACATGATCATGAGAGCCATTTATTTAATTTTCAAAAATTTTGTTAGGTATTATTTATTTTTGTTAAATCATTGTTAAAATTGCAGCGCCTGGGTGGCTCAGTCAGTTAAGTGTCCTAACTCTTGATTTTGGCTCAGGTCATGATCTCCTGGGTCATGAGATCAGGCCCTGTGTTGGGGTATGTGCTCAGTGGGGAGTCCGCTTGAAGACTCTCTCCCTCTGCCCCTCCCCCCAATCACATGGGTGGGTGCAGGCGTGTGCTCTCTCTCTCGCTCTTTCTCAAATAAGTAAATAAATCTTAAAAAACAAAACATTGTTAGGGGTACTTGGGTGGCTCAGTCGGTTAAGTGTCTGCCTTTGACTTAGATCATGATCTCAGGGTCCTGGGATCGAGCCCCTCATTGGGTTCCCTGTTCAGCCAGCAGTCTGCCTGAAAATTCTCTCCCTCTGCCCCTCCCCCTGCCTTGCATGCGTGTATGCTTTCTCTCTCTCTCTCAAATAAATAAATAAATCTTTTAAAAAAATTGTTAAAGATGGAATTGTTTTAACAATTGTTAAAACATTGGAATCTTGGGGCGCCTGGGTGGCTCAGTTGGTTAAGCGACTGCCTTCGGCTCAGGTCATGATCCTGGAGTCCCTGGATCGAGTCCCGCATCGGGCTCCCTGCTCGGCAGGGAGCCTGCTTCTCCCTCTGACCCTCCCCCTCTCATGTGCTCTCTCTCTCTCTCTCTCTCATTCTCTCTGTCTCAAATAAATAAATAAAATCTTTAAAAAAAAAAAAAAAACATTGGAATCTTGAAACTGACTATGATGGGAGTGTTTACACCATGGAAATTGGCAAAATGCTACCAGAGTTTCTATTTTTTAGAGAGCTGGTTTACCAGGATACCATAAGATATAATAAATACATTTACTTGTTTTAATGTTTACTGTTGTCTACTACTAGTGTATAAGTTTAATGAGAGCAGAGGGCTTGTTTTGTTCACATTCTATCTAGTGTCCTGCAGTGTTGGATACAAAATAGGTGATTGATAAGTACATGTTGAATGAATGATTAGCAAGGATTGGGATTTTTTGGCCTTTAATGTTTGTGAAGAATGAGATTGATCCTTTTATCCATTCACTAATTTAAGCATTCAATAAATATTTTTGAAAGCCCATGTCCTGGGTATTCACACTACTCTAGAACTTGGAGACATTTTAATGAATAATAGAGAAATAATTCCTACCTCCATGGAGCTTACATTATAGCGGGAGGGAGAAAAACAAACAAGAAACAATAAAAATAATAAGTTCAGATATTGGTGTTTGTTAGAAAAAAATAAGTTCAGATATTGGTAACTGTTAGTAAACCAACCAAAGAAACAAAAGCAGAATAAGGTAATGGGTAGAGAGAGACTGGAGAAGGGGTTGATTTTTTTTTTTTTTTTTTTTTTTAAAGATTTTATTTATTTATTCATGAGAGACAGAGAGAGAGAGAGAGAGGCAGAGGGAGAAGCAGGCTCCCAAGGAGCAGGGAGCCCGATGCGGGACTCGATCCCAGGACCCTGGGATCATGACCTGAGCCGAAGGCAGACGCTTAACCATCTGAGCCACCCAGGCGCCCGGGGTTGATTTTTTAAATAGAGAATTCAGGTGAAACCTTTGTGAAAGGTACATTTGAACTGAGATATGAATTATACAATTAAGCCAGCTAAACTTAGATCTAAGGAAAGAACATTCCAAGCAGAGGCCACAACATAGTGCAAGGTCCCTGAAGTGTGAATGAGCTTGGTGAACTTGAAGAACAAAATGAGGGCTGCTAACCCTGAAATATACTGGGTTAGGGAGAGAATAGCAGTGAATGAGGTCAGAAAGGCAGGCAAGGCCAGATCACTCAGGGTCTTATGAGCCATAGGAAACCATTAGAAAGTGTCATGATCTGATATAAAGTTTACAAAGATCATCCTGGCAATGGAGGATGGTAAGAGAGCAATTAGAGGCTCCTGTAGTGGTTCAGCACATATGCAGTAAAAATATAAAATATATGTGAATAGAATGGACCCAATGGGTCCTAATGATTTTAGAGGGGAGTTTAAGCAAATCTTCCACAAGCATGAAATCTTTGGCTTTACAGATAGTTCAACAAGAGATAAAAAGATAGAATATTTTGCAATTTTAATTTAAAGGTAATAGAACCTTGAAACCCAAACAAAACAAGGAAAGTAAGAAAAAAACTATAGCCTATCTCAATTAAAATTCTATATGCAAAAATCCTAGGTAGAATATTAGCATGCTAAGTAAAGAAAATCTAAGAAACACTTTGTGACCAGAGAGGATTTCCTTCAAGAATTCATGGATGGTTTAGCATTAGAAAAACTATGATTGTAATTAAATATTCCAAGAGGTTAAAGGAGGAAGGATTATATGGTAATCTCAAAGGATACAGAATAAAAAAAAAAAAAAGGATAAAATAATTTGACAAAATTAAAAAAAAATTCTCATTAAAAAAAATTAGATTCAGGAAACCTAAGAAGACATCATTAATATGATGAAGATATCTACCAAAAACTTACAGCCAACATCTTAATGATAAAAGTTAGAAATACTCTTTTTTTTAATTGAGATATAACTGATGTACAACCTCAGGTCCACAACGTGATGATTTGCTATGCTTATATATTGCAATATGATTACCACTGTAGCATTAGCTAAAACCAAAGTATTCATCCCAAAGTCAAGAAAAAATCAACAGTGTCCTTTGTTCGCCTTTCTGTTTTACATTGTATAATGATTCTAACTAATGCAAAGAGATTTTTTTAAAATGTATATAGGGGGTGGAAAGGAAAAAATAAAAACCAATACATTCATTATTCCTAAGAGAATCTAAAGGCAAACTATTAGAACCCAAAAGAGCTATACAAGATCTAATAATATCCTATACACCTACAACAAACAATTAGGAATACAACTCTAGCAAAGATATGATTTAAATCAGTGAGGTACTTAGTAATAAATATAAAAAATGATGACTTAAATTTTATGAAAAAATAAGCATCCAAAATGCCGATGATAATCATAAATTTAATGTTATTAAATTTTGAAACTGATGTATTAAAATATACATCATGGACAAAAGGAAGAGAGAAGTCTCAGACTGAGAGAATTTTGCTACCCATGTAATTCTCAAAGGACTATAATCCCTTTTATATTAATAACTTTTAAAGACTGCTATAGAGCCCAATCCTTGGTTCTCTTCTTTTTCTAACTTACACCCTTGCTAATTTTATCCAGCCTCATGTCAACTATGCTTTTGATGACTAATAGACATCTCAAACTATGATCTACCCTCAGCCTTCCCATTTCATTTGCTGTACCTCCATCTTTCCAGTGTCTCAAGAAAAACTCTAGCCTGGAGCAGTTCCTGACTCCTCTTTCCTTTCACATTTCACATCCAGTCCCTCTTTATTTTCAAAGTATATCCAGAATCTAAGCACTTTACATCATGCACATTACTACCATCCTGGTTCAAGCCATCATCTTTTGCCAGTGTTAACAACAATCTCCTCCTAACTGATCTCTCTGTTTCTATTGTATTCTTACACAGCTTAAAATCTTAGGGCAGATCATACTTCAGAACTCTGCGGTGGCTTATCTCCACTTACTTCTTCCTCCCTTGCTCACTCTGGTCCAGCCACACACTAGCCTCCTTCCTGCCCTTAAGACATGACAGGCATGCACCTACCTTACAGACTTTGGCCTAGTTGTATCCTTTTTCTGAAATGCTTTTTTCTGTGAGAAACTATTTGGCTAACTCCCTTGGCAATTTCAGGTCTGATCAAATCAGTAAGAACTACCCTGACCACAGTATTTCACATTATAACTTGCATAGTTCCCTTCACTGTGCACTGTTTTTATTTTCATTTTAGCGTCACCTTGCAACACACTATATATTTTACTAATTTTTCACTTTCTTTATCTACGCCTCTTCAGAAATGTCAGCTCCACAAGGGCAGCCATTTTGTTTTGTTCACTGATGTTTCTCTATCTCCTAAAAGAGTGCCTAGAACTAGTGAATGTTTAGTAAGTAGTTGTTGAATAAATGAATGAACGGAAATCAATAATAAAAAAGAAAAATAATGAATAAATCTTATAGATTAATTCATTGAGAAGAACACTCAACTGAGCAATACACATAGGAAAGCTGCTCTATGTCATAATAATCAATAAAATGAAAAACTAAACAAAAATATTTTGTTTTCACCTCACTGGCAAAACAAAGTAAGTTTGATAATACAAAATGTTGGTGAGGGTTTATGGAAACAAGCAGTGATACAATGTGCGGTTTGAATGTAAATTTGAATAATTATTTTGAAGTTCAATTTAGTAATGCTGGATAAAATTATCCATACTCTTCAACACAACACCTTCACTTCTAGCTGCATTCCCCAGATAAACTCTACTACATGGACAAGGAAATATTGGCAGCACTGCTTGTAATAGTAGAAAAAGGAAAACAATATAAATCCTTCAATAGGAAAACAGATAAGTAAATTGTGACTTATTCATACAATGCAGGTTTATATAGTTGTTAAATTTAATAAAACACAACTACATGTATTAACATGAATTTTATAAACCTAATGTGGCGTGAAAACAAGTTGAAGAAGGTAACCCTATCTGAACTTTTTAAAGACAGAAAAAACAATAGTACATATATATATATATAAAGTTCAAGAAAATACAAAATACAAAAAATACATGGGAATGGCAGTGCCTACCTCAGGAGAGTGACAGCCTTTGGGGAGGGAGTAAGAGAGGGTTTGGACGGTAGACTTTTAGTGATATGTATTTTTTCTGTTAAAAATATTTTTTAAGTATGATAAATACTAACATTTACTTAATCTCAGTTTTTGTAGACTTTTATATTGTGGTAGTCTTTCATATAATTCTGAATTGTAAATTTTAAAATGTTAAACTAACATTTTGGCAAATAAGAGTAAAAGATAAAAGGAGAGATTGGATGATTACCTAAGGTAACAGCAAGAAAAATATAAAATTCTATTGTGATTGAGGAGATCTAAGTATATTTGTAAGCAGGAAAGAAGGGGCCTTACAGAAAGGGGAAATAGACAATACAAGAGAAAAGGTAAAAGAGTAAAATCATGATGACATGTGTAGGATGTCAAAACAAAGGCATACAGGTAGCTCTTAGTTTTGACAGGAGGGAATCATATTTCTTCTACAAGAAGGAGGCAGGAAATACTGGTTGAACATACAGAGTAATATTGAGATACAGAAGTGAAAGGTGAAAGGAACTTAAGCAAACTTAACATTCTCAGTAGAATTGAAGACAATGGGGTATCAAGATTATTTCCAGCCAGTAAGATAATCAAAGATTTTGGTAATTTGAGGAGACCAGAGAAGATATGAAACCTTTTCATGTACATAATAAAAAGCCAGTATATAGATAGTTGTTACCAAGCAAGTTATAAACCTAATTGTGTTAGAAATTAGTGAGTTTTGTGTGGTACCTGATTTTGTAACTTCCCCCAGCAGTGTTCAGTAGCCAAGGAATACAGGAAATGGACTGGGAGCTGAGGGGAGGACTGACTCAGGGTTGGAAATGGACAGAATTCTAAAGTCAAAAAAACAAAACAAAACAAAACAAAAACAAAACAAAAAGGAAGCCATGAATCTATGGTATTAATGAGAGTATCAGTGAAATAGCTTAATCTGTTATCAAGGCTGGGAAAAGAGACAAGTGATTCCTACCAAAATCTCATAAAATGAGGAAACAGTGAGAAGTTGAAGACATGAAGATTATCGTGAGGACAAAGGAACATTTTCATCAAGACTGCAGTGACAGGAAGAAAGAAAGAAAGGAAGGAAGGAAGGAAGGAAGGAAGGAAGGAAGAGAAAGGAAGAAAAAGAAAGAAAGAAAGAAGAAAGAAAGAAAGAAAGAAAGTGATGGTACTCTAGAATTTTGGAGACAGAATCTTAGATACTCCTTAGTTCAGGATAAAATTAAAAAAAAACTAAAGATGGGCAAAATGAGTGAAAATGATCATTAAAATGTGGAAGAGTCATGTGAAATCCAAGTACTGGATGATATCTTAAGTGTAAATGTTGCAGTGGGATAGCTGAGGATGATGGAAGTGCTGAAAGGAAAGATCTCCAGGATAGCTGTTCAACTACTAGAAAGAGAATATTACTATTAATTTAGGAACATGGGTAAAGAGTTAATGCTGTTTTCATTTCAATATTTATAAATTGTTTATTCAATGTAATGTTATTTGAGATGTACCTATGTTGATAACATGTAGATATAATGCATCTATTTTAATTTTTCTATAGAATCCATTTGAATATGTTAATTTGTTACCTAATTTTATTTTCAAACATGCTTTATTATGCATTAATGAGAGAATTTCTCTAATAAAACATTTGTCTAGAAGAGAAATTTCTGGATCATAAGGATATAAATCTTAAACTGAAATATGTGAGTTGTAGAATGATGTATATGCTAAATATCATTTTTGTGAATTTTTAAAACACAAACCAGGACAAACACTTACTCTAAAGAAGGAGAGTTAGCTGTTTATTACCTACTTTATAATGTTTAAAATATTTCATAATAAAAAGAAAATGTTTTCAAAATGATATAATTCATTATAGAAACTTGAGATAACACAAAGAAGCAGATGAAAATAAAGTAAAATAACCTTTTGTCCCAAAACTCTGAAATAAGAATGATTAATGTTTTGGTATCTGTTTTCCACTCTATATGCACATATGTAAATATAAAAAATGTACACTTTATATCATATATATATTTTAAAACATACTTCTATTTCACTTAACTGTATACCATATATTTTGGTATATGTTTTCCATTATATATGCACATGTGTATATATGTTTTAAAACATACTTCTTTTTCACTTAAAGGTATATCATAAAAATCTTATTAAACTTCAGATTTCAGCTCTGACATGTAAAGACTTTGGAAGTCATCACTCCTATCCTTAAACAAAAAAAAGCTGAGTAAATTGAAAACCATTATCTTTTCTTGAATCCATTATTGAACTGCGGTTGCAGGGTAAACCACCACTGCAATATGTACAATGAAAGGAAAATCCAGAAAGGCATAACCAATATCTGCATACTGGAGCAGAAGCTGCTGGATCCATAAACTAGTAGGAACTTTTAAGTGGTAATTATCACAAATTTTTAGAGTGTAAGTGTTGGATACACTTGACAATGACAAACTCCTGGGAGCCACAGTCCGGAGCTCTCCACACATTCATGGGCTTTACTTCCATGGAACTCTACCAGGTTCTCATGTTAAAGAGCCGAAAGATTCCTTCATGGCTCTGGCAGGAGAATGGAAGAGTATCTATTGGGAAATGTGCCCAGTGCATTCTCCAGAATGAAGGCCTACTGTCCAGGGAAAATACTTCACCAGAATCTTATCTAAAGTCAGGAAATAGCACTTCTCCAAGTCAAGCCCCTGGAGGGGTTGGGTTAGGGACCCAAAATTACTTTGTGTAGGTCACAGCTCAGGGACACATGATCACTAGAAGATTGAGATCTATTCATATGATTATGGAATGCTTCCCCTCTCCTATACCTTATTATGACATGAACAGAGCTCCAGTATAATAACAGTGAATTAAAGCTGAAAGAGCTGTAAGACACAGACTTTATCTGAGAAAAAAGTTCTTAGGGAAGTCCAAAGACAACATGGGAATCAAAGATAAGGCCTCTAGAGAAATTTAAAGTCTCTGGCACCTATAGCTATAACAAACATAGAGCACAAAGCAACTCCTATTCAGATTAATGTAAAACCTCACACTAAAAGCCTATTAATCTCAGTTCCAATTACTTACAAGGTATGCTGAAAGGAAGAAAAAACATAGTCTGCAAAGACAAAGAATACATGAAAATAAGACTCAGATATGACAAAGACTTCGGCATTATCAGACAGAGAATTTAAAATTACTATGATCAATATATTAAGAGCTCTAAAGGAGAAAGTAGACAACATGCAAGAACAGATAGTCACTATAATAAGAGAGATGGAAACCCTAAAAAAGTATCAAAAAGAAATACTAGACTTAAAAGATCCTATAACACAGATGAAGGATGCCTTTGATTGTCTCATCAATGGACTACACATGGCTAAGGAAAGAATCCATAAGTTTGGAGACAAATTAGTAGAAAATTTCCAAATGGATTTGAGAAGGAAAAAATAAAGAATGAAAAAAATAAAACAGAATAGGAATCCAAGAACTGTTGGAAAACTTCAGAAGGTGAACATATATATAGTTGAAATACCAAGGAGAAGAGAGAGAATGGAACAAAAGAAATACTTGAAGAAATTATGGTTAAGAATTTTATAAAATCAGTGAAAGACACCAAGCTACAGATGAAGGAATCTTAGAAATCAAGCAGAATACATACCCAAACATCTACATTTAGGCATATTATATTCAAATTTCAGAAAACCAAAGACAAAGAGAAAAGTTTGAAGGATGCCAGGCAGTGGGGGATCACTTATCTAGGGAGGATTCAGTGGACATCTCACTAGAACCGTGTAAAAAAGGAGACAATAGAGTGAAATATTTAAAGTACTGAAAGAAATAAACCACCAATCTGGAATTTTATATCCAGCAAAATTGTCCTTCAAAAGTAAAGGATAAATACCTTCTCAGACAAACAAAAATTGAGGGAATCCATCTCCAACAGACCTGCTCTGTAAGAAGTGTTGAAAGAATTTTTTTTTGGTTTTGGTTTTGGTTTTTTTTTTAGGCAGAAGGAAAATGCTAAAGGTAAGAAGTTTGGATCTAATAATGAAGGAATGAGTGTGGGAGAAGGAATAAATCATGATAAAATAAAATATTTTTTATTTTCAATGGTGCTAAGTGAAAGAGGCCAGTCTGGAAATCTACAAATTATATATGATTCTAACTGTGTGACATTCTGAAAAAAGTAAAACTAGAGCAATTCTATGCAGGTCAGTGATTGCCAGGGATTCAAGGAGTGGGGGTTTGTTGAATAGGTGAAGCACAGGGGAATTTTTAGGATAGTCAAACTATTGTGTATGATACTCTAAGTATACATACATGATACTATGCATTAGTCAAAACCCATAGACCTTCACAGCACTAGGAGTGGCATGTATGCAAGTTTTAAAGAAATCATTTAGGTGTTCAGGGGATTCCAAGGTGGAAATCAAAATGTGATAAAACAATCTTAAGTATATTACAAACCTATAAAATAATCTCACTGAAGCTGTGGGAGAAAAGGTGCTGACCTAAGTAACATTGGAAATGAGTAGTGTCTGTAAGATTAAAGTGAAAACAAACTACAAAAGTACTATACTGTAGCTGGTATATTTGATTCTCAGGGATTGACTCAATAACTATGAAAATACAATCCATGAATCCTGGAATGGAACAATTAAATAAAAGGGTGGCAAATGGTGGGAGTCAGGGTTGTCACTGTTGAAGCGGGAATTTACAGATAAGCAAAGGGAGAAGTCTAGAATGACGCAGATAGTAATGGATTACAGCTGGAGACATTAATATGAACTCATATTTCGATTAATATAATTACAGATGGTTAAATATGGAAATATTATAAATATATATACTCTAGTTAGTAAACTCACATATATCTCATTGTTTTGTCAAGCTCAGAAGCAATGAGCCCACCTAGTATCCAGATCTTGGTTTCTAATACTATACTCCAGTAAAAGGAATGAGGCCTCCTTGGAGAAAGGACTGATTTTAGGACTGGGTCAAAAAATGTACAAGATGATGGGGCGCCTGGGTGGCTCAGTCGTTAAGTGTCTGCCTTCGGCTCAGGTCCTGATCCCAGGGTCCTGGGATCGAGCCCCGCATCGGGCTCCCTGCTCCCTTCTCCCTCTCCCACTCCCCCTGCTTGTGTTCCCGCTCTCACTGTGTCGCTCTCTGTCAAATAAATAAAAAAAAATCTTTAAAAAAAAAATGTACAAGATGAGCTTGGAGCACCTTATGGTGTAAGACAGTAAGACAGTGCTAAAAACCAAACTGAATCCAAAGCCAAAATAAAACATCCCCCGCACGTTGATGAGGGTATATTAAAGGGACATAAGAGTCAAATGTAACATTCACTGGCCAAAGCTGAAACTATCTGAGCAATAAAATAAAGTAAAGCATAAATTAGAATCTGACCTATAGTATAAAATATCTGTAAGTTTATGCAAGTTTATACTGATATAAACTATGCAAGTTTATACTGATATAAATAAATTATTGAATAAATAAATGGGGAGAAGAGATACATCTCTCATGCAGAATAATTATAAACAAAAGCAGATATTCCACTTTCAAGGAGTTGGAACATAACTCCCGGCTCTAAAGTGTGGACTCTGTATAGTGACTTCTTTCCAAAGAGTACATCTGAAAAGAAGGAAAAAAAAAAAGAGCAATTTCACAGTAAAGAAGTCTAACAAACCCTACTTCAGCCAGGTGATCAAATTCAGTGTCACCTGTGATAAGCCATCACTGATATGATCTGATTAAAATGGTACTTTACTGGGGCACCTGGGTGGCTCAGTTGGTTAAGCGACTGCCTTTGGCTCAGGTCGTGATCCTGGAGTCCCGGGATCGAGTCCCGCATCGGGCTCCCTGCTCGGCGGGAAGTCTGCTTCTCCCTCTGACCCTCCCCCTCTCATGCTCTCTCTCTCATTCTCTCTCTCTCAAATAAATAAATAAAATCTTAAAAAAATAAATAAATAAAATGGTACTTTACTCTGTGGCTCCTCCCCCAAACCCATAGCAGCAGTCTCTTCTTTGGAGAAGTTGGGGAAAGTCTTTCTGAGAAAAATAACAACTGAGATAAGCACGAAAGGCTGAGTCTGCCTCCATAAATTTGAATTCCTTTTGTAACATTAGCATCTTACCTATTTCCCCATTTTGTGTGGATGAGACCTACTATTCAGTGACATAATTTCAGTTCCTTGTGTGCTCCATGACAGGGGTGATTGGAAGCCAGGGGCATGGTGGTATGGGAGGCATCAGGAAGCACCTTTAAAACAGAAGGCAGTCATCAATAATATTCATGAATCTACTTGAGTTGCTTTCAGTGGGCTGGCCAACACTTCACTGCCCACTTAGATGGAATGTCCCTTCTACATGACGCAATCCTTGGTACCACAAAAATGCCTGATGAATCCTCAGTGGGACAGATGCCTTGATATTTCTCTTATTACTCTGGTCTTAGTTTTAAAAGGTAGCAAATATCATTGTTATAAAGTACAAATTATAAGGAAGCATCTTCAAGTCAGAGAGCACAGATGTCTACTTGTGCTTGTTGGAAGGAAGAATGGTAGGGAGGGAAGAAGGAAAGGAAGAATGAAGGGATGGAGACAGGGAGAGAGAAAGAAAGGGACAGAAGAGCAAGGGAGGGTGGAAGGGAGGAGAGGAGGGAAAGAGGGAAAAGGATAATGAAAAAGCAAAACGAAATAATTCCAATTTGTTTTAATAGGCTTATTATTATTTCAGTATGGTAAGGCTAATAGCTCAAGAAATGACTACCACTGAAAAGATAGTTCATTCCATTCATAGATTCCAAGGTTGAGCATACAGGCCACTCCTGCAGGTGTAGGTGGCACGCAGGGGATCACTGGGTTCTATTACACAGAGGTAGGTGGGGACTCTGGGCAAGCATTTTTAGTGTTGTTTCCATGAAGAAAGAATGACACAGCAGGGTAAGCAGGTCTAGGATTGGCTAGCTTGAATAATTTCAGCAGGGTCCAGGGCATAAAGGTTCTCTGTGGTTATCTGGTACCTGGCTCTGGGGTACGTGTATAGTGGCCAGGGCTGTGACAGCCTGGTAAGGGAGGTGGCTGGGGTATGGACTTAGCTGCTCAAGGAGAAGAATTGATGGGCCTCTAGCCAGGGCCTCAAAATTGGATTAACACAGCATTTAAAAAATATATATACACATTGAACACTACCAGACCTAAAGAAGCAGTTTATATGCTCTATACTTTATTAGGGCGTGAAGGGGAGTATTCTTAATTTTGGCCACTAATTTTTAAATGATTGAACAAACACAAAACCCAGTCTAAAAATAGTTAAGTTCATAGAGAATTTGTTATATCACTCTGCATATTAAAAGAAGTAAAGTCAGTTACAACATACCAATTAAAAATATCTTTATTTTAAATAGATATGAAGCAGGATTTATCTGCAGGAAAGGTGGAAAAACTACTCACCATTAATTATATTAATGTTTGTTTTAGCACTATTCACAAATTTGAGGCAATCTATTTCAGTCTTACTTACCAGTAGCATTTTACTTGAAAGTCATTAAATCCTGGTCTCCTATTACTAGTGTCAAGGCAGGCTTATGTAAAGATTCTGGAAAGAGGAGAATGAATCTGTGTGCCCAGAAGTCTAACCTGCAGGTGATGTAACAGTGTCTCTGGAAAGCCCAGTGATGTAAGCTAACATCAAGCTCATTAATTCTTAGATTTACTAATAAAAATGTTTCTTTAATGAATTGAGGAAATTAAGGAAACAAGGGCAGGTAGTTAAATTCTGTGGTTAAGTATATGACTCTCCATCTGTCCAAATAGTTTGTATTGACATAATTTCTAATATGAATAAAACATCACTAAGATCAATATATAGTGTATGTTCCAACCAAAATGTGATAATAATCCATCCATGGTAGCATTTATTTGATCAAACACTTTTGATCAAAGACAATCTATTTAACAAAAAGCAATAACATTTTAGTGAAAGTTAAATTAGGGCTTTAAATACAAGATAATATTCTTCCTAAAAGTATTTTGGCATGAATCACTCATTCCAACAGTGACATATTTAATATTATCTAGCACTTATAAGACATTCTCATCTTCCAAGTGTTTTACTAACACTGACTAATGACTTTTCAGTATATTGCAACAAGATAGGTAAATAGAAATTAAGGGAAAAGCTGTTTTTTTTTTTTTTTCTTTTCTTTCCTAGTCCAGATGGGAAGTCAATGTCAAAGTTTAAATTATGCTTAGGATTTTGGCTTCAGTCCTTTGTCCCAGTTATTAAGTAAAACATACCTATCTCAGTATTATCAAATGCTGTGAAATCATATCTTTCAGGAAAAAGAAAAAAAATTTACAAGCTCGAGAACCAAAGTTGAAAGGATAATTTCAATTTTTCAAGACTCCCTCTATGCTTTCCTATGGAGGAAAAAAAAAGTAAAAGGAAAGAAAGAAAGAAAAAAAAGTAGTGCTTTTCCTCTCTCCCTCTTGATAAAATAGCTTTATAATCCTGATAATGTCACACTGTAGTCCCTACAATATGAAGTGTGGTAGGTTTTCAAATTATCTTTAAAATAACAGAGTATTTTTCATAAAAGCATTGGGGAGAAAATAGTGAAAAGAATCAGATGTGCAAACTATGTTACAGCTCAAGGATGTCTGCATAACAATGTGAGAGGAAGAATTCTTTTCAAATACACTTACACTCAAGGTATCTTTATATACCGGAGACTTAAAAAAAAATTATTACAGTTTGAATAATGCATACATTCTTTAGTCACAAGATTGCATTCTTTAAATAAATAATAAATATCTCACAGTGCTAGCCATAAAAGAAAGCCACATGAAGATTTCAAACTATGCTTAATCGAAAGGAAGGCATTCCCTTTGTAGGAGTGACTGAGATACAAGCCTCACATTATATAAACTAAAGAAATGTTCATTTTCCCAAGTCACATTTGTAAATCAGAGCAATGTTAAAGTCAAAGAAGTCTCTAGGCTATGCTAGAAAAGTTTGACTTTATGTTTCTTTTCAGGCGTTGGCAAACTATGCCCCTTGGGTCAAATCCAGACACTCACCTGTTTTCATAAGTAAAGTTTTGTTATAACACTGAAATGCCTATTTGTTTACACATTACCTATATCCACTTTTGTGCTTCAACATTAGACTTGAGTAGTTTCAACAGAGATCCTATGGCCCACAAAAGTTAGCATGCTCTTTAGAGAAAACATTTGTCAATTATTTCTCTATTAAAAGTGATGTGTCGAGTCCCTGAGACAAGTCAGACTACACTCCTTAGATAAGAAGGAGGCTACTAAATGTGAAAAAAGTAAGCAAATTTATATTTATATAATGAGTACCTAATTTCTGAGCAAGGTGTGATCCAAAATTCATTTTTAAGTTATTTACTTCTCACTTAGTCATATTCATTAGCTCATAATATGACTTACTAACCTACAATATCGTACAAATTGTGTTTTTAGACCAGGCTATGAATATTTAAAGCATTGTCTCCCTTTATCTTTCAAGAACTTCTGTGGGTCCTGAAGTTACTTAGAGAAGATCAAAACCATCCCTATTCAGAGTACTTCATCCCCATGAAGCCAGCAGATTCACTGGGAGTGAGCAGTGTTAACATGTCTAGCTTGTTTCAGAGGAGTTCTGTAGAGATCACAAAAATTATTTCTTCACAATGAAGAGCAGGAGGGAGACTTTTGATATCTTTTTTTTTTCTGGGGTTGTATATGTTGTATCATATTCTTACAAAATAGAGTCCTCTGATGTTTCTGAACTTCTCGGACTTTCTGAAGCCATGATAAAATCTTCATGTTGTCTCACTTTTAGTGATGATGATGATGATGATGATGATGATGATGATGATGATGATGGTATGGTATATAACAATGAGTGTGTACCGTGTTCTCTTCACTGTTCTAAGCTTTTGTATGTTGTGAGTCAATCCTCAGATAACAGCAAGAGGTAGAATTGTTATTATCATTACTTCACAGACAGACAATGAGTAATTTCTAATAGGTTACACAGCTGAACGGTAATAAAGAGAAAAATAGGTCCCTGTCAAAGCCTTAAAGTTGAGCTGATTTCTCTCAACCTCATAAATCTCTCTGGAAGACCTCCTATAGGTTTATTTTAATCCAGACAAATTCTATGTTTAAATTATCTTTCAACCCAATTATCTATTGATGTGACTAGAAAGCAATACTTATGATACCTGAGTTTTACCTTACATCATTCCACCTCTGCCTCAATTCCATTTTCCATTGTTTTATGAGTTTTTGAATGAGAGGTTAGAAAATAGTGCAAGTTGTTAGTTATATTTGGGAGGCTTCGGTTGGGTCACAGGAAGGAAGGGGGAAAATGTAAAACAATCTGCTAGAATTAAATCTTTCAAAGAATGGGTATATAGCTTTATTGCTGTTTGCCTCAAAGATAGTTATATTTTAATTGTGGATAGAAGTAATAAATTGCTTGCTGTTTTAATACAACAGAAGAGAGCAAAAGCACTGAAAATGCAATCAATACTGTGCATGGTGGGTTCATTCAGCTTTCAGCATCTGCTTGTAAACTCAGAACCAAATAATAGGATCTAATGAGAAAAAAATATATATGGTATTGCATATTACAAAATAAAAACCCTATTATTTGATTCCAAGTATGTATATATATATATATACACATATATATATGTGTGTGTATATATATATATAATATGTATTTTCTTAATCAGCAGACCATATGTGTTAATAAATACTGCTTTTCTAACTACTAAGGTTATTTTAGTCATGTTAATACTGTATTAAATTTTCCTTCACCCTTATATATATATATATGACATAAAATGACTTTTATGAAAAAATGTATTATTTTATATTATTGCAAAGATTATTTGGACTTAAGCTTCTAGTAAGCTCTATTAGATGGTGGGGGCCCTGAGAAGGATCCTGTTCATAGGGCTCTTTTCCTTGGGGTATTTTCTGATCACTGAGCAGATGACCTGAGACACTGAAGATTATACAATACTGTTAAGTAGATCATGGATCTAAGGTCGGGGGGGGAAGGGAGGGGCATATTGTCAAACTCGATGCACTTTAGTTTGATTCTGAGGGACTCAATTCTCAGAATAGCAGAAAGTTGGTAAATTCTTACACGAACTGCAAATCAGCTTCCAACTAACCCAGACCTGAAATTGAATTGAGGAATCATAGATTAACTGCACCCCCGGGCATCTTACGGAAACAAACATTAATTTTTGTACCAAGAGAAAAATATCATCATCCTAGTCTTTAAGTTATTTCTACTTCAAAACAAAATTATTGTTCAGTACACATTTTTAAAAACAGCACACAAAGTTATAAGATAACAAATAAAGGGGCGCCTGGGTGGCTCATTCGTTAAGCGTCTGCCTTCGGCTCAGGTAATGATCCCAGGGTCCTGGGATCGAGCCCCACATCGGGCTCCCTGCTCAGCAGGAAGCCTGCTTCTCCCACTCTCACTCTCCCTGCTTGTGTTCTCTCTCTCACTGTGTCTCTGTCAAATAAATAAATAAAATCTTAAAAAAAAAAAAAAAAGATAAATAAACCTGGAACAAGTAACTTACAATATGAATAAAAATCAACACAAAGATAATAAAAACAGATTTGTTGAGACTGCAGATACTGAAGTTATGTGATATAGATTTAAATTAAACATCTTCTATGATAAAGATAATAAAAGAAAACATTAAAATTATGGAACTAAAAGAAGAAAAATAGATACTTGAAAAATACAATAACTATAGTTAAGTACTCATTGAGTAACTTTATTAGCAGATTAGACACAGACAGAGACTTAATGAACTAAAAAATCAGTAAGAAAATGTCCAGAATAAACCATAGAGAGACTAAAGTATGGAAAATCACAAGAAAGTATTAAAGACAGAGGCTATGACAAGAAGGCCTAACATGCATGCAATTTGAGTCCCAACAAGAAAAGAAAAAAAAGATTAGCAGAGAAGCAGTCGGTAAAGAGATAATGACTGAGAACTTCCCCAAACTGATGAAAGACATCAAGCCTCAGGTTTAAAACTCCTATGAATTTTGAGCAAAATATATAAAAAGTAATCCAGGCCTAGGCACATAATATAAAACTGTTTCAATCTAAAGACAAAAAAACAAAATTAAAGCAGCCACATAAAAAGGATAGATTCCCTTCAAAGAAGTGAATAAAAGACTCACAGCTGACTTCTCAACATTATGACATAGCAAGAAGATAAACCCTAAAGTGTCAAGAGAAAATAATTATCAAATGAGAGTTCTATAGAAAGAAAAAATATCTCTCAAGATTGTAGAACAGAAATAGATATTTCCAGACAAATAAAAATTGAGGGAATTTGTCACCAACATTCCCATGCTAAAGGAAATCTTAAAGGGTATTCTTCAGGCCAAGTAAAATTATCCCAAATAGAAGATTAGAGATGTAGGAAGGAATAAGAGTAGTAGAGTAATAAATATGAAGGTAAATGTAAATGCATACTAACTATAGAATAATAATGCTAATACTACTTAAAATACTATATGCTAAAAATAAAGCAATATTAATATGTCATGTCTCATTGAGTTTAAATACACACACACACAAAATAAAATGGTGTTAAACAGGAAGTGGAGTTAAAGAATATGGTAACAACCAATTAATGTTAAACTTTGGTAAACCAAGCATATAAGTTAAGTTTCTAGGGTTACCAGTAAAAGAACTGTAAAAGAGTATGTAACTTCACAAATAATAGAGTAAAATGAAATAACCCCAAATTTTCAATAAATTGAAAAGAGCAAGGAAAAAAGAGACAAATGAAAATAAAATAGCACAGAATACTTAGCATGATTTTATATTTAAATATAAATATTAAAAAAATAGGAATATAAAAATTTGAATAACATGATGAGTAAACAATCTAATGAGTATATGTAGTATACCACTCCCAGTTAAACCATAAAATGCTTGTTCTTTTCAATGCATGTCAAACATTTACAAACCAACCATTTGCTGGGTCATCAAGCAAGTCTCAACAAAAGACTGAAATCATGCAGAATATGTTCTTTGACCATGAAGAAATTAGCTATAAAAGAATGCAAAACTACAACTAGGAAAATGTTCACATAAGAGGGAAATTTTAAATATACTCTTATAGACAATCCATTTGGGTCAAAGAAGAAACCAGTAACAGAATTAAAATATTTTTAATTGATTGATAATGAAAATTCTATTTTTTTGAATGTTTTTTTAATCCCAAATTTTTTTTTTATTATTATGTTATGTTAATCACCATACATTACATCATTAGTTTTTGCTGTAGTGCTCCATGATTCATTGTTTGCATATAACACCCAGTGCTCCATGCAGAACGTGCCCTCCTTAATACCCATCACCAGGCTAACCCATCCTCCCACCCACCCCTCTCCCCTCTAGAACCCTCAGTTTGTTTCTCAGAGTCCATCGTCTCTCATGGTTCGTCTCCCCCTCCGATGTCCCCCCTTCATTTTTCCCTTACACAATTTTTTAATATAGAATGAAGGGGGGGAAATTGGAGGGGGAGACAAACCATGAGAGACGATGGACTCTGAAAAACAACCTTTTTATTCTTATGTTAATCCCCATACATTACATCATTAGTTTTAGATGTAGTGTTCCATGATTCATTGTTTGTGCATAACACCCAGTGCTCCATGCAGAATGTGCCCTCCTCAATACCCATCACCAGGCTAACCCATCCTCCCACCCCCCTCCCCTCTAGAACCCTCAGTTTGTTTCTCAGAGTCCATAGTCTCTCATGGTTTGTCTCCCCCTCCAATTTCCCCCCCTTCATTCTATATTAAAAAATTGTGTAAGCTGCAGCAAAGACCATTCTTAGATGGTAATTTATGCCATTAAATGTATTCATTAGAAATGGAATCATGCTGGGGTGCCTGGATGGCTCAGTCGGTTAAGCGTCCAACTCTTGATTTCAGCTCAGATCATGATCTCAGGACTGTGAGATCAAGCCCAGGGTTGGGCTCCCTGCTGGGCATGGAGCCAGTTTGGGATTCTCCCTCTCCCTCAGCCCCTCCCCCACCTCTTCTCTCTCTCTCTCTCTCTCTCTCTCTCTCTCTCTCTCTCTCTCTCTCTCCCCCCCCC